>NC_091182.1:11184535-11325309 GCF_040958095.1 Procambarus clarkii | reverse complement strand
CTCTGACTCCTGAAGAATTTCCTCTCCCCGATGATACCTTGTATCTGGCCTCCTGCTCCCTACACCTATCTTCATTACATTACATTTGGTTGGGTTAAACTCTAACAACCATTTGTTCGACCATTACATCAGCTTGTCTATGTCTTCTTGAAGCCTTAAACAGTCCTCTTCTGTTTAATCCTTCTCATAATTTTGGCATCGTCCGCAAACATTGAGAGAAATGAATCGATACCCACGAGATCATTTACATATATCAGAAACAAGATAGGACCGAGTACAGAGCCCTGTGGGACTCCACTGGTGACTTCACGCCAATCCGAGGTCTCACCCCTCACCGTAACTCTCTGCTTCGTATTGCATAGGTACTCCCTTATCCACTGGAGCACCTTACCAGCTACACCTGCCTGTCTCTCCAGCTTATGTACCAGCATCTTATGCGGTACTGTGTCAAAGGCTTTCCGATAATCAAAGAAAATGCAATCCGCCCAGCCCTCTCTTTCTTGCTGACTCTACGACACCTGGTCGTAGAATTCTATTAAGCCAGTCAGGCAAGATTTACCCTCCCTGTACCCATGTTGGCGATTTGTCACGAAGTCCCTTCTCTCCACATGTGTTACCAGGTTTTTTCTCACGATCTTCTCCATCACCTTGCATGGTATACAAGTCAAGGACACTGGTCTGTAGTTCAGTGCATCTTGCCTGTCGGCCTTTTTGTATATTGGGACCACATTTGCCGTCTTCCATATTTCTGGTAGGTCTCCCGTCTCCAGTGACTTACTATACACTATAGAGAGTGGCAAGCAAAGTGCCTCTGCACACTCTTTCAGTACCCATGGTGAGATCCCGTCTGGACCAACAGCCTTTCTAACATCCAGATCCAGCAGGTGTCTTGTGACCTCCTCTCTCGTAATTTCGAACTCCTCCAAGGCCGCCTGGTTTACCTCCCTTTCTCCTAGCACAGTGACCTCACCTTGTTCTATTGTGAAGACTTCCGGGAACCTCTTGTTGAGTTCTTCACACACCTCTTTGTCGTTCTCTGTATACCTTTCCTCGCTTGTTCTAAGTTTCAATACTTGTTCTTTCACTGTTGTTTTCCTTCTGATGTGACTGTGGAGTAGCTTTGGTTCGGTCTTGGCTTTGTTTGCTATATCATTTTCAAAACTTTTCTCTGCTTCTCTTCTCACCTTGGCGTAATCATTTCTGGTTCTCTGGTATCTCTCTCAGCTTTCTGGTGTTCTGTTATTCCGGAAGTTCCTCCACGCCCTTTTGTTCAGTTTCTTCGCTTCCATACATGCCCTATTATACCATGGATTCTTCTGTTGCTTCTCGGACTTTTCCCTTTGGGCCGGGATGAACCTGTTTACTGCCTCCTGACACTTTTGGGTAACATAGTCCATCATACCCTGTACAGACTTATCTCTGAGGTCTGTGTCCCAAGGTATTTCCCTTAGGAAACTTCTCATCTGTTCATAATTCCCCTTTCAGTATGCCAGCCTTTTGATTCCTAGTTCTTTTTTGGGGGAGAAAATTCCTAGCTCTACCAGGTACTCAAAGTTCAATACACTGTGGTCACTCATTCCCAAGGGTGCTTCCATCTTAACTTCCCTTATATCCCACTCATTTAGGGTAAATATTAAATCAAGCATTGCTGGTTCATTTTCTCCTCTTATTCTCGTTGGTTCCTTGATGTGCTGGCTTAGAAAGTTTCTTGTTGCCACGTCCAGCAGCTTAGCTCTCCATGTTTCTGGTCCTCCATGCGGGTCTCTGTTCTCCCAATCTATCTTCCCATGGTTGAAGTCTCTCATAATTAGTAGTCCAGATCTGCTCTTTCTATTATGTTAACGGTGGCCATGTTGTTTCTATCATATTCCTGTCTGGGTCTTCTGTCATTTGGTGGTGGATTATATATGACTACGACTATAATTTTTTCCCCTCCATTTGTTATGGTACCTGCTATGTAGCCACTGAAACCTTCACAGCCCTGAATAACCATCTCCTCAAAATCCCAGCCTTTTCTTACCAGCAGAGCTACACCACCACCACCTCTTCGTTCCCTCTCTTTCCTCATAACATAATAGTCCTGTGGGAACACTGCGTTTGTTATCGTTTTCGTTAGCTTCGTTTCTGTGAGGGCTATTATGTCTGGGTTTTCCTCTAGTACCCATCTCCATGCTCATTTGCTTTATTTGTAATTCCATCTATGTTAGTGTACATTGCTTTGAGGCTCACTTTCTTCTGTCCCTTCTCAAATCGCCTGCTTGGTGAGTGTTCTGCTGGTAGGGGGAAGCTGTTCCATGGGTGTGAGGACCTGTGAGATGGATAACAGGGTCTCAGAGGATACTGGGATTAGGGGCGGGGGATCCAGTGAAGGGTGAGGGACAGGGAGGGTATGGGGTGAAAGGGGAGGGAGGAGAGGAAGAAAGGGGGGGGGAGGGAGGTGAAAGGGTAGAAGGGTGGGATTGGGTGTGAGGGGAGGGAGATTTGGCTGAACATTTGAGTGGGGGCAGGGAGGGTTTGGGGTAGGGGGGTTTTCTTTGCAGAGGAGGGTGGTGGGGTTGTCCTCCCCTCTGGTGTTACTGGGTAGCTGGTTGTGGGTTTCCCCCTCGCCTCTGGGGGTGTTGTGTTGGGAGCTGTGATTTCCTGGTTTTCCCCTCTCGCCCTGCGTCTCTTCCTTGCTTCTGCCGCCACGGCTCTCTCCTCCCTCGTCATGTCTCTCTGGAGGAATACATGTGTGTGTGTGTGTTTGTGTTTGTAAATAATCCAGAGTCATGTTGTGCCTGTGTTGTAGGAAACAGATATCCCATAGGCCATATCCTTCTGGCAGAGGTGACAAGATATCCCCCTAGGCCAGATATCCCTCTGGCAATACGCCAGGAATAAACTTCTCACTGCAACAAATATCCTGAAAAGTGCAACATTTTCTCTAATTTCCCGTCAGACCGCTAATGGCACTTTGTCAAGGAAATGTGTCTCTTTATGTCATCCTCTTAACTCTCTTCCTGCCTCTCTGCGGACACATGCGGACACATACACATACACACACACATACGAGGCTTGGAGGGGTCCTCGCGGCTGAGTAGACAGCGCTTTGGTGGTCGTAATTCTTATGTCCTGCGTTCGATTCCCGGTGGAGGCGGTAAAAAATGGGCAGAGTTTCATTCACTCTGATGCCTCTGTTCACCTAGTAGTAAATAGATATGTGGGAGTTTGAGAGCTGCTACAGGTTGCTTCCCGGGGACGTGTGTGTGTGTTAGAGGTGAATATATGTAGTAGATATAATAGAGGAAAGCATTAATTGATTAGAAAGGCGGGGACCAAGAGCTAAGAGCTCGATTCTGCAGATACAAATAGTAAATACACACTTATATGTGAGCACATATGAGCGCGGACATACTTACGTGTTTAATATTTGTGCCTGCAGGTTCGAGCTATTAGCTCTTGGGCCCCGCCTTTCTAACACTGGACACACTGTGGACACACTCGCGTGCTGACACCGTCAACCTTTTCTTCCCGATCATTTGGGCTGGACAGTTGAGCGACGGTCTCGCTTCATGCAGGTCGGCGTTCAATCCCCCGACAGTCCCCAAGTGGCTTGAGTAGTCCCCCTTCCCTTCTTCTCAGTTATCAGTATATCCTCCGTCCCTTCTCCTCACATAAATCATCAAATTCTCCTTAAACATTAATTTTCTCCATTTTGGAATGCTTAACTATTGTCAATTTGTAGGTAATTATTATATAAACAATTGCTTCAGAGCTCCAAGAGTTTGGTGTTGGAAGAGAATAAGAAAATTTACGAAATATTTTTGCGAATCATTTGCTTTGGAAACTCTCTACCTAATCACCTAATCGACACTTCAATTCCCATCCAATCGTCGCCACTACACATTTCCAATTCAATCCACCCGATAGATTCACGTCACGGAATAACTACGCACTCGCTAAACGACCGCTAATTGCTGTGATTCGACACATTACATTCCTCTAATGGCTGTCTGGCTATCGGCACGCGGACATCGACTTCGGATTTACGGCCATAAGAGCCGCTTCAGGTGATCAAATCCCACACAAAACAAATCAACAAATCTCCCTTTCTGTTTGTTAAAACCGTATATATGTACAGTTTAAGTGAGGCCGTGAGAGACACGTTAGATTAAGGTTTGGTAGGTCTCAAAATCTCAGTCAATGCGATTTCTATCCGGCCGAAAAAGGTGGTACTTCTCCCAACCCGTTCTCGCAAATTCGTAAAGTCAATATTGACTTATTAACTATGCATAGGTGATATACTAAACATAATAGATACCCTTGAAAAGATTCATAGAAAACACCGACCTTACCTAACCTTGTTAGTATCTTAAGATAAGCATCTTATTGCTTCGTAATTACAATTATTACTTAACCTATACCTATTATAGGTTAGGTAATAATTATAATTATGAAGCAATAAGATGCTTATCTTAACATACTAAGTAGGTTAGGTAAGGTCGGTGTTTTCTATGAATCTTTTTAAGGGTATCTATTATGTTAAGTATGTCACCTATGCATATATTTAATAAGTCAATATTGACTTATTAAATTTGCGAGAACGGGTTGACTTCTCCAGCAGGATAGCAGGCACTGTAGACGGTACACCCGTTGCCAGAGCCGGATACAATCAACCCCTAGCACCTCTCTATTACTTTATGGTACATACCCGCTCAACCTAATCCCACGCCGCGCTGACCAAAACCCAAATCCATTCCAGCAATATAGTTATTAATAGCGTTAACGCGGTTGTCTCTGCTAGTTGCAATGTTGAGCGCAACGGCACCCACAGGTGTGAGAATGTGTTGTTTTCTGTGCTCGGAGATGAGTCAACTGTGATCGGAGCTCAGTCAACTGTGCTCGGAGATGAGTCAACTGTGCTCGGAGCTCAGTCAACTGTGCTCGGAGATGAGTCAACTGTGCTCGGAGCTCAGTCAACTGTGCTCGGAGATGAGTCAACTGTGCTCGGAGATGAGTCAACTGTGCTCGGAGATGAGTCAACTGTGCTCGGAGATGAGTCAACTGTGCTCGGAGATGAGTCAACTGTGCTCGGAGATGAGTCAACTGTGCACGGAGATCAGTTAATGGTGCTCGGAGATCAGTCAATTGTGCTCGGAGGTCAGTCAACTGTGCTTGGAGGTCAGTCAACTGTGCTCGGAGATCAGTTAATGGTGCTCGGAGATCAGTCAACTGTACTCGGAGATCAGTTAATGGTGCTCGGAGCTCAGTCAACTGTGCTCGGAGCTCAATCACTGTGCTCGGAACTCAGTAAACTAATGTCAGCATTTGGGGGTTTGCAATGCTTGTTTTTAAATTATTTAGGGCGATATTTTACGAAAATCTATTAATTGTATGTAGACTAATTGCTGGAGGAGTGAGAGGTCTCGATAGACTCGTCTGATAGACTCGTCCTTGAAGATGACGAGTCATACTTGAGTCCATCCTCCTGTTTTTGGTAGTACTTACAGTAACGACGAGGACCATAGTACATATAACGACGTACAAGGAAATTAGAAAGTAGAAATCTAGACTATTGAGTTGGACAAGCCAGAAAACTATTTTTTTCCTTGTGTTGCTTTGAAGAACTAAACTAACCTAACCTTCCTAGGGTTAATACACGATATCTGAGGCCTAACATAGTACATATGTGTACTATACTAGGTCTAGGGGATATTTTAGTTTGGGTTTTAGCTTCATGTATTTTAAAAGAATTCTTTACTAGTCAGTATACTACTATCTAAAAGCTTAGTATGTACAAATTCTGACTATTGGCGATCGTCGCAATAGGTACTATATAAACAGGAGGATGGGTTACATATTTATATACATGTCGTACCTATTAGCCAGAGTTGCCTAGCAGGCTGTATTTTCGTGACATAAAAAATTTCCAACTAAATTTTCTTAAGAAATTATAAAATTGTCATTGTATTATATATAATTGAAATTTTATGTTAAGAGTCAAAACTAACATAAATTTTATGAAATCTAACCTAATCTATCCTAACTTAACACAAACTAATATAACTAAGTCAGTAATTTATGTTCTTAGTGCAATAGTAGTAGTATTGCTAGAAAATAACCAATCTGGAAAGAAAAAATCTGAAAAATCAGAATTATTCGGCCTGTTATGCACAATGGACCTTGCATACTAGTCCAAAAAGTGCCGTTCTCGCTATCAGGCACGACATCTGTATATATATATATATATATATATATATATATATATATATATATATATATATATATATATGTCGTACCTAGTAGCCAGAACGCACTTCTCAGCCTACTATTCAAGGCCCGATTTGCCTAATAAGCCAAGTTTTCATGAATTAATGTTTTTTCGTCTACCTAACCTACCTAACCTAACCTAACCTAGCTTTTTTTGGCTATCTAACCTAACCTTACCTATAAATATAGGTTAGGTTAGGTTAGGTAGGGTTGGTTAGGTTCGGTCATATATCTACGTTAATTTTAACTCCAATAAAAAAAAATTGACCTCATACATAGAGAAAAGGGCTGTTTTATCATTTCATATGAAAAAAATTATAGTAAATATATTAATTCAGGAAAACTTGGCTTATTAGGCAAATCGGGCCTTGAATAGTAGGCTGAGAAGTGAGTTCTGGCTACTAGGTACGACATATATATATATATATATATATATATATACGTATATATACATATATATATATATATATATATATATATATATATATATATATATATATATATATATATAGTACATATAACTATATAGTACATATAACGACGTACAAGGATTATTATTGTTATTAGTACATCCAAGAATGGCAGACTGTTATTTTCACTATTTTCAACACCCCCAATAAAAATTATATTACAAATCAACCATGCACAGTGAACATATAAAAGAGGAAAGAATAATGAAAGAAATAATCCGTAAAGGAGTAAAAAGCACTACTCCTAACCAAAACATAAACCTGATAATATTCTACAAAACCAAGAAGACTTCCGAACTCCTTATCAAAAACAGCCCGAAGCCGACGGAGAACCCTCTACAGCAGTCAAGCGTTGTATACATGTACACTTGCCCCCACGAAAGATGTAACCTTCAATGTAAGTACATAGGTATGACGTCGACCAAGCTGACGAGGCGTTTGACATGCCATCTTCAATCTGGTGCCCCTAGGAATCACATGAGACAAACCCATGACATTACTCTAACAAGAGAAATGTTGAACAAGAATACTTGCATAATAGACAAAACCCAAGATTCAAGAAGATTACAAATTCTTGAGGCAATTCACATAAGAATAGAGCGACCTACCATGAACACCCAAATCACGGAACTATTTACTCTACCCACCATGAGAGTGAGGACAAGACAAGAACATATCGATGCCAACACAGAAGACAATGTCCAACATAACAGGCCAATTACACTGGATTAATCTTTGTGTTTAGATAGGAGATGCCTCGTATGGGCCAATAAGCCTTCTGCAACCCCTATGTTCATCCCTTATGTATCCCCCCATGTTTTCACCTTCATTGTATTATCACCTGACCTAATGCGGGTATAAAATCAACTAGTATTGTAAGATCTGTTCACTTGAGAATGAACCATGGAGGTTCGAAACGTCGTGCAAATTATACAAATAAGTGTAATACACTCTATAGTAAATCACTTCTTTTCTTCACCTTAAAAGTACGAAAATGAGTTTTGGAGAACTCCTATTTCAATTAAGCCCTGATGCTAAGAAAATAGTTAGAGGGATAGAAGCCCTAAACCAGAAAATAATAAATACAGAATATGCGGTCATATTCAATGAAACATATATATATATATATATATATTATATATATATATATATATTATATATATATATATATATATATGCGAACAAGCCAGAATGGTCCCCTGGACAATATGCAACTGAAAACTCACACCCCAGAAGTGACTCGAACCCATACTCCCAGAAGCAACGCAACTGGTATGTACAAGACGCCTTAATCCACTTGACTATCACGACCGGACATAATGAGGTGATAGCCGAGGCTATTTGAACCACCCCACCGCCGGCACTCGGATAGTTATCTTGGGCATAGCATTTTACCAAATCACCTCATTCTTAGGGGCACACGTGAGGAACACAAATGCGAACAAGCCAGAATGGTCCCCTGGACAATATGCAACTGAAAACTCTTACCCCAGAAGTGACTCGAACCCATACTCCCAGAAGCAAAGCAACTGGTATGTACAAGACGCCTTAATCCACTTGACTATCACGACCGGACATAATGCCCGGTCGTTACCATGTGCATAATGCACATGGTAAAATGCTATGCCCAAGATAACTATCCGAGTGCCGGCGGTGGGGTGGTTCAAATAGCCTCGGCTATCACCTCATTATGTCCGGTCGTGATAGTCAAGTGGATTAAGGCGTCTTGTACATACCAGTTGCGTTGCTTCTGGGAGTATGGGTTCGAGTCACTTCTGGGGTGTGAGTTTTCAGTTGCATATTGTCCAGGGGACCATTCTGGCTTGTTCGCATTTGTGTTCCTCACGTGTGCCCCTAAGAATGAGGTGATTTGGTAAAATGCTATGCCCAAGATAACTATCCGAGTGCCGGCGGTGGGGTGGTTCAAATAGCCTCGGCTATCACCTCATTATGTCCGGTCGTGATAGTCAAGTGGATTAAGGCGTCTTGTACATACCAGTTGCGTTGCTTCTGGGAGTATGGGTTCGAGTCACTTCTGGGGTGTGAGTTTTCAGTTGCATATTGTCCAGGGGACCATTCTGGCTTGTTCGCATTTGTGTTCCTCACGTGTGCCCCTAAGAATGAGGTGATTTGGTAAAATGCTATGCCCAAGATAACTATCCGAGTGCCGGCGGTGGGGTGGTTCAAATAGCCTCGGCTATCACCTCATTATGTCCGGTCGTGATAGTCAAGTGGATTAAGGCGTCTTGTACATACCAGTTGCGTTGCTTCTGGGAGTATGGGTTCGAGTCACTTCTGGGGTGTGAGTTTTCAGTTATATATATATATATATATATATATATATATATATATACATATATATATATATATATATATATATATATATATACATATATATATACATATATATATATACGTATATATATATATATATATATATATATATATATATATATATATATATATATATATATATATGTTTCATTGAATATGACCGCATATTCTGTATTTATTATTTTCTGGTTTAGGGCTTCTATCCCTCTAACTATTTTCTTAGCATCAGGGCTTAATTGAAATAGGAGTTCTCCAAAACTAAACAGGTTAGACTTGAGTGGTTTGTGTGTGTATTATTAACTCTGTATAATGCATTCCCTCTACTTAGTCTTATAGGCAATCCCTCAAGAATTATAGGTGACTCAGCTGATTATAATTTGCAAGATTCCACTGCCCGAACGCAGTAATTTCGGTGTTTTCAACATATATTTGCAAAATTATTGCACTATTTCTTTTCAACTTAACCCAAAATTTTGATCAACTCAGCATATAAAACATTTAAATCAATAACTAAAGACATATTGATGTTTCGTAAAGCTCCATCAACAAACCAAAGCTCACCTTACCAAAATAAACAGCACTCATTTGATGGCAAGATCTGCATTAATGCAGAGTATCTAAGCCTAAGAAAAAAAGCTGCAGTTCCTGCATTCAGAAACACCGATATCAAGCCAATCAAAGTGTCTTGTCTTCGTTTCTAGAATGTCACATTTGCAACTTAATTTCCCCCTGTGCAACATGCACTCTCCGCGTGCCTGTTGCTTTGCAATAGCCTTTGCAACACCTCTAGATTATGCTAGATTGGGGCTCAACGATCTGAAAGTTTTTTGACATAAAAACATCTCTGAGTTCAGTTGAGTTGGACAGGCTGAGTTGCTAGCTGTTTCCTAATCGACGGTAGTGTTGATGTGGTGGAGATGCTGCATCTCTGCTTCTGTCTTCATCTCATCTGTATAAATTGGATGCTGAGGCTTGCCAGTGAGGGGGGGGGGGCAGGTGGGTTCAAGTTACCGCGGTAGATAATCTTCGCCTATCTCTATCGATCCGAATATTGGTAAACCTTCGTCAGATTTTCGTCTTCCATTTTGGGGTGAGGGGGAAGAGAGAGGAAGGAGGAGGGGGGAAAGTGAGGGGAAGAGGGGGGTGGGGGAACTACGATAGGAATTAGTTTACAATATATGGCGATAATGGCATGTCACGCGCACACACGCACACGCACACACACACACACACACACACACACACACACACACACACACACACACACACACACACACACACATGGATGACCTGGATAGACTGAGTGAATGGTCCAACAAATGGCTGTTGAAGTTCAACCCGAGTAAATGCAAAGTAATGAAACTAGGCAGTGGAAACAGGAGGCCAGGCACAGGATACAGAATAGGAGATGAAGTACTTAATGAAACAGACAGAGAGAAAGATCTAGGAGTTGATATCACACCAAACCTGTCTCCTGAAGCCCACATAAAGAGAATAACGTCTGCGGCATATGCGAGGCTGGCTAACATCAGAACGGCGTTCAGGAACCTGTGTAAGGAATCATTCAGAATCTTGTACACCACATATGTAAGACCAATCCTGGAGTATGCGGCCCCAGCATGGAGCCCGTACCTTGTCAAGCACAAGACGAAGCTGGAAAAAGTCCAAAGGTATGCTACTAGACTAGTCCCAGAACTAAGAGGCATGAGTTATGAGGAAAGGCTGCGGGAAATGCACCTCACGACACTGGAAGACAGAAGAGTAAGGGGGGACATGATCACAACCTACAAAATCCTCAGGGGAATCGACCGGATAAACAAGGATGAACTATTCAACACTGGTGGGACGCGAACAAAGGGACACAGGTGGAAGCTGAGTACCCAAATGAGCCACAGAGACGTTAGAAAGAACTTTTTCAGTGTCAGAGTAGTTAGTAAATGGAATGCATTAGGCAGTGATGTGGTGGAGGCTGACTCCATACACAGTTTCAAATGTAGATATGATAGAGCCCAATAGGCTCAGGAACCTGTACACCAGTTGATTGACGGTTGAGAGGCGGGACCAAAGAGCCAGAGCTCAACCCCCGCAAGCACAATTAGGAATTAGCAATTAGGTGAGCACAGGAAGTCAGTGGGGAATTGAAGGACCTAAGGGAAACTATATGTAAGCTGCAGATAGAACTAAGTGCAGCACAAGAGATAAAAAGCCTAAAACCAGGAGATGTAGCAATGGCAGGGACCCCTACAATTGGCCCAATCTTTGCTGATATGCTCAAGAGCCCAGGAGCAATGTCCACAGTCAAGGAAGTTGTAATGAAAGCAGTAACCTCACAGGAGGCAGCTAGATGCACAAGCCAGCTAATGGAAAGGAAAAGAGCTGTAGTAGTGGTAGGTGTCAAGGAACAAGAGGGCTCCACAAGGGAGGAAACGAGGACTAAAGACAAAGCTGCAGTGGCAGGGATATTAAAGGAGATAGGAATGGAAGGGGCTGAACGAGACATAGAACAGTTTTTCCGGATTGGCCAGTACAACAGAGACAAAAAGAGATTGATCAAGGTAGTATTCAAGAGCGAGGACATCAAAGAGGACATCCTAGTAAGGAAGAGCAAACTGAGGCATGCAAGGAACTACAAAGAGGTATATGTTCAGAGGGACATGACCAGAGACGAGATAGTAAGGGCATCAGATGTAAGGAAAAGGCGCAAGGAGAGGGAAGAGAGCCAGGGAACCTCAGCCTCCAACCCAGCAATCCCAGAGGGGAGTGGGGAACCCCAATCCAGCAACCCAGGAACCCCAGGGGGGAATGCAACACCCCAGCCCACCACCCAATCGGGCACTCCCTACCCCCCAGCACAAACCCTTCCTTGCCCATGCATAATGCCCATCATGAAACCCAAATCCTCCCCCTCCCCTTACCCCAAGTAGCCCCTGCTTTCCCAGCCCCTGGTCTTCTCCCTGCCCCAAGCAGGCCTAAGCAAGACCAAAGCCCTCTATCCCCCACTCCACCTCCCTCCAAACCCCTGTCAACTACACCGCAGGAGGGCGTGCCCTCTCCCCAAGCAATCCCTGCTCCCTCACCCCCAGGACTTCTTCCTGCCCCAAGCAGGCCTGAGGAAGACCTAAGCCCTCCAACCCCCACTCCACCTCCCCCTGAACCCCTGGCAACTACCTCACAGGAGGATGAGCCTACCCAAGTAGCAATGACCATAGAACAACCTCCTACACTTGTAGGGAGCTTGGGTGAAATTGGATATAAGAAAGTGAGCTTCAAGGTAATGTACTCAAACATTGATGGGATTACCAATAAAGCAAGTGAACTGGCAGAAAGGGTGCAAGAAGAAAACCCTGATGTAATAGGACTAACGGAAACAAAATTGTCAGGAGTCATAACAGATGCTGTGTTTCCAAAGGACTACTATATAGTAAGGAAAGAGAGGGAAGGGAGAGGAGGTGGAGGAGTGGCCCTACTGATAAGGAAGGAATGGAGTTTTGATGAGATGGAAATTCCGGGCTGTGACGGATTCAGAGATTACATAACAGGAACTATAACAATGGGTGGACCTAAGATAATAGTGGCAGTCATTTATAACCCTCCCCTAAATGACAGAAGACCTAGACAGGAGTTTGATAGGAACAACATGGCAACCATTAATATAATAGAGAGAGCAGCTTCAGTTGTCTGCAGGAATGGCTCAAGACTCTTAATCATGGGTGATTTCAACCATGGAAAGATAGACTGGGAGAATGGGGACCCACATGGTGGTGCAGATACGTGGCGAGCTAAACTCTTGGAAGTGGCAACAAGGAATTTTCTGAGCCAGCATGTCAAGGAACCCACAAGAGTGAGAGGCAATGATGAACCAGCTAGACTCGACTTGATATTCACCCTGAATGAGTCAGAAATAAGGGAAGTCAAAGTTGAAGCCTCTATAGGAATGAGTGACCACAGTGTACTGACCTTTGAGTACTTGGTGGAGGTAGGGATAACCTATCCAAGGATGGGAGTGGAGGGGAAAAGACTGAATTACTGAAGAGGAAAATATGACGAGATGAGGAACTTCCTCAGGGGAATACCATGGGAAACAGAACTTAGAGACAAGAATGTGCAGGTCATGATGGATTTTGTCACCCAAAAGTGCCAGGAAACTGCAAACAGGTTTATCCCCGTCCAAAAGGAGAAAAACAACAGAAAAACCCATGGTTCAACCAGGAATGTAAGGTAGCAAAACAACTGAGTAAAAGAACATGGAGAAACTACAGAAATAACAGAACACCAGAAAGCAGGGAGAGATACCAGAGGGCCAGAAATGAGTACATCAGAGTGAGGAGGGAAGCAGAGAGACAGTTTGAAAAAGACATCGCGAGTAAAGCCAAGACCCAACCAAAGCTGCTCCACAGCCACATCAGGAGGAAAACAGCAGTGAAGGAACAAGTGATGAAGCTGCGGAAAGGGGAGAACAGATACACAGAGAATGACAAGGAGGTGTGTGAAGAACTCAACAAGAGATTCCAGGTCTTCACAATAGAACAAGGAGAAGCCCCTGCACTAAATGAGGAGGCGGCAAACCAAGCAACCTTGGAGGAATTTGACCTCATCAGTGATGAGGTCAAAAGGTGTCTGCTGGAGCTGGATGTGACAAAGGCTGTTGGGCCTGATAGAATCTCACCATGGATACTAAAGGAAGGTGCAGAAGCACTAAGTGTGCCACTCTCTATGGTGTATAACAGGTCACTGGAAACAGGAGACTTACCAGAAAGTTGGAAGACAGCTAACGTGGTCCCAATATACAAAAAGGGTGACAGGCATGAGGCACTAAATTACAGGCCAGTTTCCTTAACTTGTATACCATGTAAGGTGCTGGAGAAGATCGTGAGGAAAAGGCTCGTAGAGCATCTGGAGGGAAATAACTTTGTAACGCACCACCAACATGGGTTCAGAGATGGTAAATCGTGCCTCACAGGTTTAACCACCGCACTGCGCAAAGCGCCTTTAGGCGCTCAGAGAGTTGTGCTTTTTGTTTCTTAATTTGGCTATATATTAATGTTTTTTAATGTTTTCATTACTATTTGTGTTTTGAAATGGAAATAGTTGACTTTGGAAACATTTTGACATTAAATTTACCTGAACATTTGTAAAAATAACAAAAATATGTCCTTGACAATTGCACCAAGACGTTTTTGCCGAAAATAGGTGAGCAGTGCAAGGGTTAATAGAATTTTATGACCAGGCAACAAAAATTAGGCAGGAAAGAGAAGGGTGGGCCAACTGCATTTTCCTGGATTGCCAAAAAGCCTTTGACACAGTACCCCATAAAAGGCTGTTAAAAAAGTTGGAGCAACAGGCAGGAGTAAAAGGGAAGGTGCTCCAGTGGATAAGGGAGTACTTAAGCAACAAGAAACAGCGAGTAACGGTGAGGGGGGAGACATCAGAGTGGCGAGATGTCACCAGCGGAGTCCCACAGGGCTCAGTACTTGGACCCATCCTGTTTCTAATATATGTGAACGATCTTCCAGAGGGTATAGACTCATTCCTCTCGATGTTTGCTGATGATGCAAAAATTATGAGAAGAATCAAGACGGATGAAGATAGACAGAGACTACAGGATGACCTGGATAAACTGCAGGAAAGGTCTAGAAAATGGCTGCTAAAGTTCAACTCGGGAAAGTGTAAGGTGATGAAATTAGGCGAAGGGAGCAGGAGGCTGAACACAAGGTATCATCTGGGAGGGGAAATCCTGCAAGAGTCAAATAGAGAGAAGGATCTGGGGGTTGATATCACACCGAACCTGTCCCCAGAGGCCCACATCAAAAGAATATCATCAGCGGCATATGCTAGACTGGACAACATAAGAGCTGCCTTCAGAAACTTGTGTAAGGAACCTTTCAGAACCCTGTATACCACTTATGTAAGACCAATCCTGGAGTATGCAGCTCCAGCCTGGAGTCCATACCTAGTTAAACACAAGACAAAGTTGGAGAAGATTCAGCGGTATGCCACCAGGCTCGTCCCGGAACTGAGAGGATTGAGCTACGAGGAAAGGCTAAAGGAGCTGAACCTCACATCCCTGGAAAACGGAAGAATAAGGGGAGACATGATAACCACCTACAAAATTCTCAGGGGAATTGACAGGGTGGACAAAGACAAACTCTTCAGCACGGGTGGGACACGAACAAGGGAACACAGGTGGAAACTTAGTACCCAGATGAGCCACAGAGACGTTAGAAAGAATTTTTTCAGTGTTAGAGTAGTTAATAAATGGAATGCACTAGGAAGTGATGTGGTGGAGTCTGACTCCATACACAGTTCCAAATGTAAATATGATAGAGCCCAGTAGGCTCAGGAATCTGTACACCAGTTGATTGACAGTTGAGAGGCGGGACCAAAGAGCCAAAGCTCAACCCCTGCAAGCACAATTAGGTGAGTACACACACACTCACACACACACACACACACACACACACACACACACACACACACACACACACACACACACACTCACACACACACACACTGTGTGTGTGTGTGTGGCCTCCAGGGGGGCCTCGTACCCTGGTGGATAGCGCGCAGGATTCGTAATTCTGTGGCGCGGGTTCGATTCCCGCACGAGGCAGAAACAAATGGGAAAAGTTTCTTTCACCCTGAATGCCCCTGTTACCTAGCAGTAAATAGGTACCTGGGAGTTAGTCAGCTGTCACGGGATGCTTCCTGGTGTGTGTGTGTGGTGTGGAAAAACACACACACACACACACACACACACACACACACACACACCACACACACACACAACACACACACACACACACACACACCTCCTCACCCCTCACCTTCCCACGCCTTACACTGCCCCAAGACACCCCCCTACCCCTCACCCTATACACAAACACCCCCGCACTCAACACACACACACACACACACACACACACACACACACACACACACACACACACACACACACACACACGCACACACGCGCACACACGCACGCACACACACATGCACACACACACAACCTCTCTCTGTACCCTCCCGCACTAATCCACCCCCACACACCTCTCCATCCCCCTCCCTCACTACCACCTTCCAACTCTCCCCATATACTCACACACCTCCTCTCTCTCTCTCTCTCTCTCCCCCCCTCTCTCTCTCTCTCTCTCTCTCTCTCTCTCTCTCTCTCTCTCCTCTCTCTCTCTCTCTCTCCTCTCTCTCTCTCTCTCTCTCTCTCTCTCTCTCTCTCTCTCTCTCCCCCTCTCTCTCCCTCTCCCCCTCTCTCTCCTCTCCCCCTCTCTCTCCCTCTCCCCCTCTCCCTCCCTCTCCTCCTCTCTCTCCTCCCCCTCTCCCTCACCCTCTTTCTCCCTCCCCCCTCTCTCTCCCTCCCCCCTCTCCTCCCTCCCCCCTCTCTCTCTCCCTCCCCCTCTCTCTCTCTCCCCCTCCCCCCTCTCTCTCTCCCCCTCCCCCTCTCTCTCTCCCTCCCCTCTCTCTCTCCCTCCCTCTCTCTCTCCCTCCCCTCTCTCTCTACCCCCCACTCTCTCCCTCCCCCCACTCTCTCTCTCCCTCCCCCCCACTCTCTCCCTCCCTCTCTCTCTCCCTCCCCTCTCTCTCTCCCTCCCCTTTCTCTCTCCCTCCCCTCTCTCTCTTCCTCCCCCTCTCTCTCCCTCCTCTCTCTCTGTCTCTCCCTCTCTCTGTCTCTGTCTCTCTCTTTCTGTCTCTCTCTTTCTGTCTCTCCTCTCTCTGTCTCTCTCTCTCTCTGTCTCTCTCTCTCTCTGTCTCTCTCTCTGTCTCTGTCTCTCTCTCTCTCTCTCTCTCTCTCACTCTCTCTCTCTCTCTCTCTCTCTCTCTCTCTCTCTCTCTCTCTCTCTCTCTCTCTCTCTCTCTCTCTCTCACACACACACACACACACTCATAGGGAAATCATGGAAGGGAGACGAACTCTGACTGCCAAACGCAGGAGGACATTCACAACTGGAACAAACACAGAGGATGGGGTGGAACAGGAAGCCTGGATGAAGGAAGTACTCCAGCAAATGCGGAATGAATTCAGTGAAGGACTGAGGGTATTGAGGGAGACAGTAGCCAACCTGCAAGATGATTTAAGGGCAGCAAAGGAGGAGATAAGATACCTAAAGGAGACTCTTCCACAATACCAGGCACAAACCGTACCCCAGGGAGATGGGAATGCTACTGTGGAGGGGACCACCACAACCCAGATCTCATTTGCTGAAATGCTTAAAAAGAGCCCTGAAGCTAGGTCTGCGTTAAGGAAGTTGCCATGGAAGTGGCTTCCTCTCAGGAAGCAGCTAGATGTACTAGCCGGCTGATAGAGAGAAATAGGCAGTAGTAGTAGCAGGCATTAAAGAGCAAACAGGGACCAGACCAAAGGAGAGAGACAAGGACAAAAACATGATTAAAGAGATCCTTAAAGAGGTAAGGATGGAGGGAGCTGAGCGAAATGTTGAAAAGGTTTTCAGGCTTGGAAAGTACAACAAGGACAGAGACCGAATGATAAAGGTGGTTTTCATGAGCGAAATCGCGAACGAGGAACTGTTAGCAAGGAAGTGCTGTCTAAGGTGTAGAGAACTTCAAAAAATATTCCTGCAGAGGGATATGACAAGGGAAGAGAGAATACGGACAGCAGACGCGAGGAAGGAGCGCAGGGAGAGAGAAGGAAATCAGAGTACCACAACCCAGAACCCTACAATCCCAGAGGGAAGTGGAGAACCCTCCTCAAACAGTGCAACAGCCACAGGGATTGGGGCACCACCCCCACATTCTACTCAACAGACACCCAACCTGCCTCATCCCCCCACTAAGTACCCACCTAGGGCACCCTCCCCCCACCCACCCCCCTCCCCCCACTCACCCCCCTTCTCCCCCTCACCCCTCTCCCCAGGACCTCCCTTCTCCCCCATCCCCCATGCCCTCCCTTCTCCCACATGCCTTCCCGTCTCTCCCACCCCCATGCCCTCCCTTCCCCCCTCCCCCCTAAGCCCGCCACCCTCCCCCACCCCACCTAAGTCTTCCCCTCTCCCACTCCCCTAAACCCTCCCTTCTTCTTCACCCACCTCAGCCCTCCCTTTTTCCCCACGCCCCCAAGCCCTCCACCCTTTTCTCTCCCCCCAAGCCTCCCCATCTCCCCTATCCCCCACAGCCTCTCCTCCCCCCATGCTTCCCCAACCCTCCTCTCTTACCCACCCCCTGTACCCTCCCCCTCTTACCACCCCCTGTACCCTCCCCCTCTTATCCACCCCCTGTACCCTCCCCTCTTATCCACCCCTGTACCCTCCCCCTCTCCCCCACCACCCCAAGCCCTCCCTCCTCCACCAATCCCCCGTGCCAGGTCCCCCCAGCTCCACTCACCCCAGATCCCAAAGTCCCCCCCAGAAAAGAAGCAGAAGAGAGTCAGTTTCAGGGTGATGTACTCGAACATAGATGGATCACAAGCAAGACAAGTGAACTAAGGGAAAGAGCACAAGAAGTTAACCCAGATGTAATCGGACTCACTGAAACAAAACTCTCTGGAATCATAACGAATGCCGTGTTTCCCCAGGAGTACACAGTAATAAGGAAAGAGAGGGAAGGTAGGGGAGGAGGCGGAGTGGCCCTACTCATGAGAAGGAATGGAGTTTTAAGGAGATGGCCATCCCGGGCTGTGAGGAGTTCAGAGACTACATAGCAGGCACCATAACAATGGGAGGACCAAGAATAGTAGTAGCAGTAATATACAACCCTCCACCAAATGACAGGAGACCCAGTCAAGAGTATGAAAACAACAACAAGGCAGTTAACACTATAATTGAGAGGGCAGCCTCTGCTGCCTGTAGAAATAGATCCCACCTGCTCATCATGGGCGACTTCAATCACGGAAAGATTGACTGGGAGAACAAGGAACCGCATGGAGGCGAGGATACGTGGAGAGCCAAACTATTGAGGTGGTGACAAGCAACTTTTTAACCCAGCATGTCGGAGAACCCACAAGGATGAGAGGCAATGACGAACCAGCGAGACTCGACCTAGTCTTCACTCTGAACGACTCCGACATAAGAGAAATCGGTTTTGAGGACCCAGTAGGAATGAGCGACCACAGTGTACTGGTGTTTGAGTACTTGATTGAAGAAGGGTTATTGAACTCGAGGAGGGATACCGAAACCAAAAGGTTAGCATACCGAAAGGGAAACTATGAGGGGATAAGAAAATTCCTAACAGATATAGCATGGGAAACAGAGCTCAGGGGAAAGACGGCCCAAGATATGATGGATTACATCACGCAGAAGTGCAAGGACGCAGCAAACAAGTTTGTCCCAGTCCAAAAGGAAAACAGAGAAATGAAGATGAGAAACCCATGGTTTAATCAAAGATGTAGGCTAGCTAAGCAGCAAAGTAAAGGGCATGGAGAAACTATAGGAATAACAGGACACTGGAAAGCAGAAAGATACCAGAATGCCAGGAATGAATATGTCAGGATGAGAAGAGAGGCAGAAAGACAATACGAAAATGACATCGCAAGCAAGGCAAAGACTCAGCCTAAATTGTTGCATAGCCACATTAGGAGAAAAACAACAGTAAAGGAACAGGTTATGAGATTAAGGATAGGGGCGGAAGGATTCACTACAAATGACAAGGAAGTGTGTGAGGAATTGAATAAGAAATTCCAGGAGGTCTTCACCTTAGAGCAAGGAGAAATTCCAGAGGTAAGTGAGGGAATAGCTAACCAGGAACCACTGGAAGAGTTTGAGATTACCAGTGGGGAAGTAAGGAAGTGTTTACTAGAGTTGGACGTGACGAAGGCTATAGGCCCAGATGGAATCTCCCCTTGGGTTCTAAAGGAAGGAGCAAGAGAACTGAGCCTACCACTCTCCATAGTGTATAACAAATCACTGGCAACAGGGGAACTGCCAGATATTTGGAAAGCAGCTAACGTAGTCCCGATATACAAGAAAGGGGATAGACAGGAGGCACTGAACTACAGGCCAGTGTCCCTAACCTGCATACCATGCAAGCTGATGGAGAAGATTGTGCGAAAAAAACTAGTGGAGCATCTGGAGCGAAGGAACTTTGTAACACAGCATCAACATGGGTTCAGGGATGGCAGGTCCTGCCTCACAGGGTTACTTGAATTCTACGACCAGGCAACAAAAATAAGGCAAGAAAGAGAAGGGTGGGCAGACTGCATATTTTTGGATTGTCAGAAAGCCTTTGATACAGTGCCACACAAGAGGCTAGGGCGAAAGTTGGAGATGCAGGCTGGAGTGAGAGGGAAGGTACTCCGGTGGATAGAGGAGTACCTAAGCAACAGGAGACAACGAGTCTGTGTGAGGGGTGAGGTCTCAGATTGGCGAGACGTCACAAGTGGAGTCCCGCAGGGGTCAGTCCTTGGACCTATACTGTTTCTGGTATATGTAAATTGATCTCCCAGAGGGTATAGATTCGTTCCTCTCAATGTTTGCCGACGATGCAAAAATTATGAGGAGGATTGAAACAGAGGATGATAGTAGGAGGCTACAAGATGACCTGGATAGACTGAGTGAATGGTCCAACAAATGGCTGTTGAAGTTCAACCCGAGTAAATGCAAAGTAATGAAACTAGGCAGTGGAAACAGGAGGCCAGGCACAGGATACAGAATAGGAGAAGTACTTAATGAAACAGACAGAGAGAAAGATCTAGGAGTTGATATCACACCAAACCTGTTTCCTGAAGCCCACATAAAGAGAATATGTCTGCGGCATATGCGAGGCTGGCTAACATCAGAACGGCGTTCAGGAACCTGTGTAAGGAATCATTCAGAATCTTGTACACCACATATGTAAGACCAATCCTGGAGTATGCGGCCCCAGCATGGAGCCCGTACCTTGTCAAGCACAAGACGAAGCTGGAAAAAGTCCAAAGATATGCTACTAGACTAGTCCCAGAACTAAGAGGCATGAGTTATGAGGAAAGGCTGCGGGAAATGCACCTTACGACACTGGAAGACAGAAGAGTAAGGGGGGACATGATCACAACCTACAAAATCCTCAGGGGAATCGACCGGTTAAACAAGGATGAACTATTCAACACTGGTGGGACGCGAACAAGGGGACACAGGTGGAAGCTGAGTACCCAAATGAGCCACAGAGACGTTAGAAAGAACTTTTTCAGTGTCAGAGTAGTTAGTAAATGGAATGCATTAGGAAGTGATGTGGTGGAGGCTGACTCCATACATAGTTTCAAATGTAGATATAATAGAGCCCAATAGGCTCAGGAATCTGTACACCAGTTGATTGACGGTTGAGAGGCGGGACCAAAGAGCCAGAGCTCAACCCCCGCAAGCACAATTAGGTGAGTACAATTAGGTGAGTACACACACACACTCACACACACACACACACACACACACACACACACACACACACACACACCAGCCCATTGCGTTTGTAACATACCTCAAACGACCAACCAGAATATCCTCCCTCATGCCCGTGCATGTTGAAGGAGACTCAGCTAACAAGGAGAATTAGAGGAGAATCAGAATAGAGAACAATCACGATGGATAACGCAAGGAGAATTAGACACGCTTCTGAAACCCTCTTGACAAACGACCTCTGAACCACGTCGAATTCAACATCCAAAGAATTGTAACCGGGTCTCAGGAGATTCGAACCAGGACAAATCAGATTCCAGAACCAAATCAGGACGAAAAAGAGGCACTGATTTCCAGAATCAGAAATCACTTAACAACCCAGATAAGCTCCTTAAGAAACAACCTTCTTCACTAAGATTATTAATCATAGAAAGAGGTACAACGAAACATATACCTATACTCCTATATTTAGATATACCTACAATTAGGGTCCGTGGTGTAGTGGTAAGACACTCGCCTGGCGTTCCGCGAGCGCTTTGTCATGGGTTCGTATCCTGGCCGGGGAGGATTTACTGGGCACAAATCCTTAACTGTAGCCTCTGTTTAACTCAATAGTAAAATGTGTACTTGGTTGTAACAACGATTTTTCGCGGCGGGGATCGTATTCCAGGGACCTGCCCGAAACGCTACACATACTAGTGGCTGTACAAGAATGTAACAACTCTTGCATATATCTCAAAAAAACAAAACATGTTTTCAGCAAAGCACGTTCACCCACGTTGCAATTCACGTGAAAAGCATTTTAAACACGCTTCATCTGCCTGGTAAAGCAGAACAGGTTTGGCTAACTTGACACATTCATCCTTACACTCAGAGAATCTCATTTCGTGTAACCAAGATACAAGGAATGTAGATAAAACACAAAGGGAGAAACTAGAGAGAAAGCAGAGTGAAAGTAGTGAGTTAAAGAAAAGAGTGAAAGTAGTGAGTGAGAGAGAATGTAAATAGTAGATAGGGGACATAGACAAGACAAATGAAGCCCTCAAGTGAGAGGGCGAGAACGATAAAGATATCAGAATAACATAGTGATGCCGCCAACTTGAGCGGGTGATAACGAGAGTGAATACAAAACGGATGTTTCCTCATTTTGCGGAGAAAGGGGATAAGAAAAGGAGAGGAAGGAAGAAAGGAAAATGAAATAAGAATGAAGCAAAAAAGACCGATAATTACTCAGGAGCTATGAGGAAATATACAAGCAATAAATCGACAAGCTCTTATGCTAGCTTGACCTCACTCAATCCTGTAAGAAAACACTCCAATGAGGTCTAAAACCTCCTACTGATCTGAACACCATTACGTCACACACACAGCGTTCAAACCACTTTGGTTTGGGCTATAGATCGGCGATGACGTAGACAGTATACACACATCTATGTCACAACTTAGGACCCCCCAAAATCGAGCACACTATCATACCAGCATGTACAACTCCACCCAAGGAGAAGATAATCGATGCATTGTTCATTCTGTTATTTGTACCCTGGGACGCACTTAAAACTGTTCTAAAGTGAACATTTCGTACGTCATTACAAGGATTAATAAATGGCTAGTTTACTGTTCAATATCCTTACCAAACCTGTTTATCAATAAGAGCCCCCTCCTGACATTTACTAGAAATTTAAGACTTGCTTTGAGTAAAGGCTGACGTTTGAATCCATTATTAGATATTAAGGCTTTTGCTTTTAATATGGAAGGAAAATAGAGTTAAA
This sequence comes from Procambarus clarkii, assembly GCF_040958095.1. NCBI lineage: Eukaryota > Metazoa > Arthropoda > Malacostraca > Decapoda > Cambaridae > Procambarus > Procambarus clarkii. The sequence goes on along the minus strand of NC_091182.1, from coordinate 11,302,155 downwards.
TTCCCCCTACCTAAAAATCCCCTACCCAAACGTTCCCTACATAAACATATTAATTAACTTTCTTGTAAAGCTTATTATGGCATATATACTATTTTGGAAGTAATATATCCCTGAATTTAAAAAAAAAATATATGATGAAAAAATGATGTTGACCAGACCACACACTAGAAAGTGAAGGGACGACGACGTTTCAGTCCGTCCTGGACCATTCTCAAGTCGATTGTGAAACGTCGTCGTCCCTTCACTTTCTAGTGTGTGGTCTGGTCAACATACTTTAGCCACGTTATTGTGACTCATCGCCTGCATATGAAAAAATTTGATTTTCCCAGTAGCGATGTTCTAGATGAACTCGTATGAATGTACAATTCCACTAGGGCCGTAATGAGGGTTCGAACTTACGTCCGGGATGATCTGTGTGTATCGTCTGAGTGTGTTTACTTGTTCTTTGAAAACAATAAAAAACAAAACTGTCTTTTAAAGGTTAAATCACAAAAAAAGGATTTTCAAATTATGTCTATCAGTCTCATATTTTGTGAGTCTGTTAATGAATCTGTGAATCTTTTAGCGAGTCTCTTAGTGAATCTTTGAATCTTTTAGCGTCTGTTAATGAATGTGTGAATCTTTTAGCGAGCTTTGGTGAATCTGTGAATCTTTTAGCGAGATTGAGTGAATCTGTGAATCTTTTATCGAGTCTCTTAGTGAATCAGTTTATTAGTCTATTACTCTCTAAGACTTTTAGTATGAAGATTCTCGTAGTCTGAATCTGTGATTCTTTGAGCTGTAGCAAGTCCAGAGTCTATCCAAAATCTTCCTCTTTGACTTGAGACAAATAGTATATAAGCGTATCAAACTGCTTTTGTTTTTGTTTTTCCTACATATAATATTTCACGTATTTTGAAACCTTTCCTGAAAAAACTTCAATTTCTAAGTTTGTTGTTGATGATGTTTTGATGAAATTTGATTTCATCAAAAACATTTCGATGAAATCAAAATGTCTTTGATGAATATCTTTCTGCTGTTGAATGTTCTGTTCAATGAATGTTCTTTCTGTCGTTGAATGTTCTTTTCTATGAATGTTCTTTCTGTTGATCTGTCAATATCTTTCTGTTGTTTTGTAAAGCTGCTTTACTTTGAAAATAATTGAATTTCTATTCTATTTTCTATTTGACTTTTTACACTCGTTCATCTCTGTCTCTCTCTCGCTCTCTCCTCTCTCTCGCTCTCTCCTCTCTCTCTTTCCACTCTCATAATCACTCTGGCTCTACGGTAACGAGAGGAAGGGAGAGGGAGGGGTTCGAATCCCAATCAGAGAAGTGTACGAATATGAGGTTTCGAAGAGCGTCAAACTTGTGGGAAAACCTGTCGAGATTGATATGAGAGGAGACTACCAGGGACTTGTACTGAACAAAATTAAAAAATTACTGTCAGCAAATTAATTCAACTAAAATCTCTAGCTAGGGTCGTAAATCCTAGCTACTCTTTTCCTAAATACAGATTGCGGGCTGTAAGGGGCAGGTGGGATGAATTAGTTGATAGGTTGATTGAAGATCCACAGTCCACCTGACGACAGCTATCTCACATCAGCTTGAATTTTATGCAAGGATAAGATTTAATAAATTCAGTTCTATGCTGAACACTGGCTCTGTTTAAATCAGTGATTTAAACATGTACATAGTCTAGCCTAGCACCATAACTATTAACAGCCAATATATTCTTATACTATAAACAACAATTTAAATTGTAAAAGTATAATAATGACTTTAAATGTGGTCTAAGTACTGTTAACTAAGTACTAAAGATTATATTCAATTAAATGAACTTATATGATAACGTATAAAATAACTAAGCAAGCAATTGTCAACTTAATTTATATTCAAGTATATATATATATACACATATATTTATTCAATTTATATGATGAGGTACAGTCAGCTTGATTGAATCTTTTCCCACACAATAGACACTCATGAGATTTTGATTACCTTGTTTGATTGTTTTGATTAGTCCGAGTTAGGTAACATAGAGGACATCAACCTAGCAGTGCAATCTTTTCTTCAAAAAACTCTTAGCCATTATAACACCCACTGTCTTATGCTTACAAAACAAGTCACAACCAAAAGGCTTAACAATCCCTGGCTTACAAAGGGAATACTTAAATCTATTAATAAAAAACATGACCTTGAGAAGAAGTATAGGTTAGGAATTGTCTCCAAAGAATTCTCAAAGAATTACTCATCATTGCTATCTAAGATAATTAGACGAGCCACAACTAAATACTACAAAGATAAATTTACCCAAATAAAGAGCAACATTAAACAAACTTGGAGCACAATTTCACAAATATTGGGATCAAAGAAGTCTTTAAATAACAAACCGACACTCCTGTCTAATAACGATGGTCAGCTTTCAGCCTCTGATTCTGCTATTGAGTTCAATAGGTTCTTCTCTTCCATTGGTTCATCCCTTGCAAATGATATTCCATCTTCCAGTACTGACATTAAGGACTATCTTACAGGTAACTATCCACAGTCTCTGTACCTAAAGCCTATTAATTCCACTGACGTCAATGAGATAATCCTTTCCCTTAAAACCAAGTCTAGTGCCCTTGAGGAGATACCAACTTTAATTTACAAAAAAGCCTCCAGATCTTTAGCCCCTGCTATTGCTTTGCTCTTCAACAAGTCACTTGAACTCCAAACCTTTCCAGATATTCTAAAAAAAGCGAGAGTAACGCCTGTCAACAAATGTGGTGATCTCACAGATGTTAACAACTACAGACCTATATCAATCCTGCCAAACTTGACAACAAATTTTGAAAAACTAATCTATAAGCAGCTTTACTCATATCTAGCCAAACTCAATATACTGAGCCCTTGCCAATATGGCTTCAGACCCAAAAAAAGCACTAACGTGCACTTATTAGTATGCTTAACTCGATTCATACAGCTCTTGATAAAAATGAGTTCCCTGTTGGGTTATTTGTGGACCTGCGAAAAGCTTTTGATACTGTCAACCACCAAAACCTTCTTAAATTACATCATTATGGAGTCAGAGGACACTCCCTACAATACCTCAAATCCTTCCTTACTGACAGGCTCCAATATGTTTCTGTGAATAATACAATTTCTCCCACCCTACCCATCAACATTGGTGTTCCTCAGGGCAGCATACTTGGCTCTCTCCTCTTTCTCATCTACATTAATGACCTTCCAAATGCCTCCCAACACCTCAAACCAATTCTATTTGCTGACGACACAACCTTCATTTACTCCAGTCCTGACCCCCTTGCTCTAAATGCCACAGTAAATACTGAGCTAAATAAAGTCCATCTTTGGCTAACTGCCAACAAACTCACCCTTAACAGTGACAAAACTTTCTATATTCTGTTTGGCAATAAATCCTCTAATCAAATAAATCTCAAAATAAACAATACCCAAATTTGTAACAAATTAGATGGCAAATTCCTTGGCATTCTCATTGACCACAAGCTGAATTTCCAGGGACACATTCTAAATATATAAAAAAAAGTTTCAAAAACTGTGGGCATTCTTTCTAAGATCAGATATTATGTACCACGCCCTGCCCTGGTGACTCGCTATTACTCCCTTATCTATCCATATCTCAACTATGGTATTTGTGCTTGGGGCTCTACTACCCAAAATCAATTACGTCCTCTAATTACTCAACACAAAGCTGCTATTAGGACAATATCCAACTCTGGCCCCAGACATCACTCGGTACCCCTACTCAAATCTCTGAATATGTTAGACATTAAGTCACTGCACATTCTCTCATGTGTATTATACATATATAAAACGCTAAACTATAATGCCAATCCTGATCTCAAAAGCTTCATAGAAGGTTGTAACAGAACCCATGAGCACCACACCAGAAATAAATACAGTTTTGATATTCCTAGAGTACGACTTAATCAAACTAGAAATGCTCTACAAATCAAGGGGCCAGAATGTGGAATGACCTTCCCAACCATGTTAAAGACTGTACCTCTCTTAACCAGTTTAAGATAAAAACGAAGCTATACCTAATAAATTCCCTGTAACCTACCTTATCCTTCTATTGTCAACCAATGTCTGTTTTTTTTAAAGAGCGCTGTTTGTCGACATAATTGTATTTGTGCTGCTTTTTCAGCTATGTTTTCATTTCTTGTTTTCATTCTACTCATTTTGCTCAATTATTATTAAACTTGTCATTTAAGTTCATTATGCCCGAAACGCTTTGCGTAATAGTGGCTTTAGGCATTGTATGCACTAGCTCTACCTATAAGTCAACCAATCTTTGTAAAAATTTATTGTATGTATGTACCTTACCTAAATAAACATTTTATTTTATTTTTTATTTTGTTTTACCTTGACAATCTTTTCTTACACCATGGACACTCATGAAGTTTGGTGCTTGAAGATTCAACTACTGCACTACAATATTAATAAACTTACTGAGATATGAGGCGTTGCCTCGCTTTATAAATGACAGACAGACTTATAGGATATTAAAGTTATACAATTGGCCAATTAATATACTAAAATAACCTTCAATATACTTCTCTGAATGCCGGAGTGCCTGTCTGACAGTGTGCCAGACTTGATAACTCTCTTGTCGCGAGTTTAGGCACGATATTTTATATAACAGCTTTGCTGTAGATTGTTCTTGTAGTGTTGCTACGTGATTTTCCTTTAACTGCAGTTGCAGAAAGATGAGGGTCACTGAGCACACAGTTACTGTGTGCTCCGCTATTCACACTTATTTTATATAAATGTTTTAGGAATTTTCCTTGTAGATATATTGTCCAGGTACTCCCCCAGTTCTAGAGAGTGTTCACTGATGATAAAGATAATTAGATAAGGTTTCCTGAGCTACGTAATGTTCGCTAAGGTACCCTCACACTTGTTCACTGTTTTGTCAACAAACGCGCTCTGCCCGCGGGGTGTGGTGGGCGCTTCTTCTTCTCCAGATGCTCCTCCCTCTCCCTTGAGGGATAGTTTTCAATGAATATTGATTGATTATTTTACTGTCTAGACTTATGATTGAGATAAGATGTGATTATAATATAATTAGATATAGGATTTAAAGATTATAAGTAGTACTTGATAGTACTACTGATTCTTATTAAGGATTCGATTTATAATCACTACTGGAAACCGAATCATGTTCCAAAAGTTTTTAATTAAGAAATCCTTCTAGAAGCTTCTGGATCCTTGAGAGGTCATGCACAAAGTCACGTAGGCATCTATAGGGCCCTATGGCATACGTGATCATAGTGGCATTGTCATCTAGGATCAAGATGTATAATGAATCTATAATGATTCGGATTTGATTTTGATACGATTTGATATGATTTTTATATGATATAGATATGATATAGAAATAATACATTTCTTAGATGATTATTAGATATGGTGGGTAAAATTTCCCTCATCTTCCAGAGGGAGAGAACTGACACAGAGTCCATTACTAATGACAATAGTAATCATATGTATTCATCTACTCTCCATCGGATTGATAATACAAGTGCAAATTTTGCTTGCACTTTTGTGCAGCGTCCGTTGTGGACGATTGTGTCTGTTAAGAGTCTGTGGGTCATGTGGAGTTAGAGGGTCTGGAGATCTCTCAGGATCTAATTGCAGCTGGCTCACTGATTCCATGTGGATGAGTTTGTCCAATGTCTTCAGGGAAGTTGTTTCTTTTAGACAGGATTTTGACTATTCTCCAAATCCCCTGGCTTTCTGGATGGACTGAGACAACTTTACCTAATGGCCAGTCAGCCCTAGGGCCATTACTGTCTACCAAGACAATATCTCCAGGTTGGAGGTTAGATATATTATGTGGGACATTGGCCCCATAGTGATGTTCTCGTAGAGACGTAAGATATTGTTTTGTCCAAACATCATTCCATTTTTGGATTATACTGGACAGATGCTTATACCCCTGAACCAACTCGCCCTGACCCACATATGAGGGATCTCTGATCTCATCGTTGTGGTGTTTGTGTGTTACTGAGGAAGTCTTGGCTGTGGGGTTGATATAAAGTCATTGCTTAGTTACTGACTTTACTAGTTAAACTGATACATGACTAGTAGCTACCAAGCTTGGTGGGCGTCCTGTACGCTGTTTTTACCTTCTCTGGCGTCTGCTACGCCACACATAGAAAACGGATGGTACCATTTTCTGTGAACATGACATCCCTCCTTTTCTTTAAAAAGAATGAATACAGGATGTCTACCATGCTTGTAGCACAAAGCAAAGTTATGGACACAAAGTAAGTTATTAACATATAAAGAGATATTGCAGACCTCGGCTGGCATGACGGGTAGTGCGATTCTCATAGGACGTCCAAATAAAAGTTCACCAGGTGACTTGCCCAGTGTTCCATGCGGTGTTGCACGATAGTTCCTGAGAAAAGCATACATAGCTTGTTTCCAGGATCGTCCTTCGGCATGAGCACAGCGTACCGCTTTCATGAGAGGTTGCATGAATCTCTCAACTTCTCCATTTGCTTGAGGATGTAGTGGCATCACACGGCGGTGTTTGAATCCAATATGCTCAGCAAAGTTGACAAAGTCTTGTCCATTGAATGGCGGTCCATTGTCCATCTTGACAACTTCAGGAATGCCAAAGTTTGAAAAGATCTTGTCGAGTTTCGGGATGACGGGCTTTGCAGACATGGAAGTGATGATTTCTACTTCTGGATAACGTGAGTGATCATCAATGACTACCATCAAGTACTCTCCAGTTGGTAGCGGTCCGCAGAAGTCCATCGATACTTCCGTCCATGGTGCAGCAGGTAGTAGTGAAGGTTATAGAGGTGTTGGTCTTGAAGTATCCACTGCAGCTTGGCAAGGGACACAGGTACCATGCATATCCTTTACTTGACGATCAATGCCAGGAAACCACACCTTTTCTCATAGCAGCTGTTTGGTCCTAACAAGACCTTGGTGTCCTTGATGTGCAAGCTTCAGAGCACGTTGCTGGAGAACAGCTGGAATGACGATACGAGTACCTCGCAGCACGGTGTCGCGTTGTTGCGTAACACTTAATTCTCTCTGGATGCGTTCAAGTGCTTTGAATGCATCTTGGTCAACTCCTGAGGGTGAGATGCGTGGAAACTTTTTCTTAGTCAACGCATCCACTTTTGCTTGCAGAGTTGGGTCCTCTAGGGTTGCAGTACGGATTTCATCAAGAGTGAGAGCCTTAAGGACTGCATCACAGGTTATAGAGTGTACATATTCCTCGGCAACTTGCTGATGTTTGGTGATGGTGAAACTGTTGGCAGGATGTCGACTGATGTAATCAGCGGGATTGCTTGCACCCGGCTTGTATTTCACCGTAAAGTTGTATGGTTGCAGACGAAGAGCCCATCTCTCAATGCGAGCTGGTGGTTTGGACTTTGGATTATTGAAGATGGTCTCCAACGGTTTGTGGTCAGTGACTATCGTGGTGAAGGGTGCACCAAGCAGATACACATTGAAGTGTTCACAGCCCCATACAAGAGCAAGAGCTTCCTTCTCTGTCTGACTGTATCGTTGCTCAACATCTGTGAGAGAACGGCTGGCGTAGGCAATTACTACTCTGGAATCTGGTTGACCAGGTTTGTGTTGGGCTAAAACAGCACCTAAACCAACAGGACTAGCATCCACTGTTAACTCAGTGTCCATTGATGGATCAAAGTACGCAGCAGTCGCATTCTCTACTAGTGCATCTTTCACAGCATCAAATGCATTTTGCTCGATATCGCTCCAGTACCATGATGCATTTTTCTTCAGAAGCTCACGTAGAGGCTTCGTAATAGTAGCAATATCTGGAATGAAGCGAGAACAGTAGTTTGCCATTCCCAGAAAACTATGTACTTCAGTGGACGTTGAAGGAGGTGCAGCATTCTTGATATCTGCAACTTTCATAGGATCTGGAGACAGACCTTTGTCACTAAGTACATGTCCAAAGAATTCAATTTTACGTTGATTGAACTCACACTTTGCTCGGCTTAACGTCAGATTCTTTTCTCGTAAGCGTTGCAATGTTGCACGAAGAGCTTTGTCGTGTTCAGCTTGGGTACGGCCATAAACAATGATGTCATCAGACATGTTGTCAGCATTAGGTATATCTTGCAATACCTGGCTGATGATGTGCTGGAATACCTCGGCAGCACTGTTAATACCAAAACCCAGGCGCTTGTACCTATACAGACCTCGATGTGTCGTAAACGTTGTGATGAATCGACTCTCATCATCAAGTTCAAACTGATGATAGCCCTTGTTTAAATCTAACTTGCTAAATACAGTTGCACCGTTCAAGCGGTAAATCATATCATCTACAGTGGGTGTAGGATGGCGTTCACGCATTATTGCCTTGTTGGGAACACGCATGTCCAAACACATATGCGTATCTCATCTGGATTCTTCGGCTTTGGTGGAGTGACAATTGGGCTTACCCATGGTGTTGGGCCTGTTACTGGTTCAATGATATCTAGTTCCATCAACCTATCCAGTTCGGCATCGACTTTCTTGCGAGTATGGAATGGTTGTCGGCGATGTGGTTGTGCAACTATAATTACATCTGGGTTGATATGCAGATGTACTTTGCTATCAGTATAACAACCTATGGATTTAAATCGATCAGAAAATTCAGCAACAATACCATCAACATTGTTTGCAGATTCCACTGCTACAGCATTAGAAAGCTGAAGTAGCCCCAATTTGGTTGAAGTCTTGTAACTGAGTAGAGACTCCTTTGCATTCCTAACAACATGGAATGTAGTAATGAGCATTGCATTCTTTGACTTAATCTCTGCAGTGAAAGCTCCAATCACTGGCAAGGCTACCTTTGAAGCATAGGCAGTGGCTTTGCCATTATAGTTCTCAAGCTTTGGGAACTGTTTTTTAAATTTTTTATAGTGGCACTCAGCAATGGTGTCAATGTTTGATCCAGTGTCAATAAGAACTTTGAGACAAATACCAGCAATGTATACTATAGTCTCTGGGTTGTTTGGAAGATCATTCCATTCTGTGATTGCCTGTACTCCATGAGTATAATCACATTCACTGTCATCTGAGACTGGTTGTAATGAAATGTTGTCTTGTACATTATTAACATTCTGGATATGAGGTGCAATATTGTGTTTACCACCTCGACACCTATGACCTGATCCTCGTACAGTGCTTTTATTCATTGACTGTGGTTTCTTTAGTGCGGAACGACACATAACACCAAAATGACCTAGTTTTCCACACTCATAGCACTTCTTGCCTTGAGCAGGACAAACATTATCTTGGTGTGGGTAGTCTCCTCCACAATTGTAACATTTATTGTTGACACCCTCTGATGTGGGTCGTTGTGACTGCTTGAGTCTTGTTCCTTGACCCCAGTTGTGACGTGGCTCTCGGCTCAATTTACTGTTAGGTTTGGCATGATATCTTCTTTGATTACGATGTCCTCCCTGAACCTTACATACCTCATCACTGTTAGTAACAGTGGCAGAACCGTTGTTGGCACTGCACTCCATGACACGAGCATCACGTGCAGCATCTTCCATTCGACGAGCAATATCCAGTATCTTGGTAAGAGAACTATCATCATCAACAAGTTCTTGAGCTCTTCGACGAAGACGTGTAGATGTGCATGTTTCAATTATTTGCTGTTTGATTTCTTTGTCAACATCAGCAAACTCACAATGGGCTGCAAAACCCTGCAGACGTGTGTGGTATTGATCAACGGTTTCATTAGAGAGTTGTCTGGCTCTCCTGAAATGCATAATTTCCATTGCAGTATTTTGCCTTGGTTTGAAATGTTCAGTTAATTTGGCTTTGGCAATGTCATAATCTTTGGCACCACCAGTGTCTTTCAGTGTGTCAAAGATGTCATAAACTCTATCACCTGCATAATGAAGTAGAAAGCCACGCTTTCTTTCAGCACTTTTGATGTCAGAAACTATCAACAAATTTTCAAACCTTTTAAGCCATTTGACCCACCTCTGTGTCTGATCACAGTCAGGATCAAATGCAGGAAACTGAGGTATATTTGCCATTTTTACTGAATAAATGTAACTTATCACTTAAAATGTTCCTCCGAATACTAAACACTTACGGCACTGTAGATGTTAGTTAAGAATTCACTGTAATTACTTTAATTTTGCAAAGCACACAAGCATTTTAATGCAAAACTTCACAACAGTGCACAATATAGCAGCAACTGACTTCTTACCTTGCCCTTGTGTACATGTGTTGTTCCTACTCACAGCAGCACAACAGTTGGCATAGCAGTTGGTACAGCAGTAGTTAGCAGTTGGTAGAGCAGTTGGTACAGCAGTTGGTGCAGCAGTTGGTACAGCAGTCAGATCAGTGTGAAGAATTTTGTAGCACGAAACGTCGTTTCGTAACCAAAACATCAGATTTTGTACACATCAAAGTGTCGTTTCGTACACGGCGTCGGCAGATTCCTTACAACAACAACAACAACAACAACAATTTTATTTAGGTAAGGTACATACATACAATAAATTTTTACAAGGATTGGTTGACTTATAGGTAGAGCTAGTACATACAATGCCTAAAGCCACTATTACGCAAAGCGTTTCGGGCATGATAAACTTAAATGACAAGCTTAATACTAATTGAGCATAATGAGTAGAATGAAAACAAGAAATGAAAACATAGATGAAAAAGCAGCACAAATACAATTATGACGGCAAACAGCGCTCTTTAAAGAAAAACAGACATTGGTTGACAATAGAAGGGTAAGGTAGGTTACAGGGAATTTATTAGGTATAGCTTCGTTTTTAACTTAAACTGGTTGAGAGAGGTACAGTCTTTAACATGGTTGGGAAGGTCATTCCACATTCTGGGCCCCTTGATTTGTAGAGCATTTCTAGTTTGATTAAGTCGTACTCTAGGAATATCAAAACTGTATTTATTTCTGGTGTGGTGCTCATGGGTTCTGTTACAACCTTCTATGAAGCTTTTGAGATCAGGATTGGCATTATAGTTTAGCGTTTTATATATGTATAATACACATGAGAGAATGTGCAGTGACTTAATGTCTAACATATTCAGAGATTTGAGTAGGGGTACCGAGTGATGTCTGGGGCCAGAATTGGATATTGTCCTAATAGCAGCTTTGTGTTGAGTAATTAGAGGACGTAAGTGATTTTGGGTAGTAGAGCCCCAAGCACAAATACCATAGTTGAGATATGGATAGATAAGGAAGTAATAGAGAGTCACCAGGGCAGGGCGTGGTACATAATATCTGATCTTAGAAAGAATGCCCACAGTTTTTGAAACTTTTTTTGATATGTTTAGAATGTGTCCCTGGAAATTCAGCTTGTGGTCAATGAGAATGCCAAGGAATTTGCCATCTAATTTGTTACAAATTTGGGTATTGTTTATTTTGAGATTTATTTGATTAGAGGATTTATTGCCAAACAGAATATAGAAAGTTTTGTCAATGTTAAGGGTGAGTTTGTTGGCAGTTAGCCACAGATGGACTTTATTTAGCTCAGTATTTACTGTGGCATTTAAAGCAAGGGGATCAGGACTGGAGTAAATGAAGGTTGTGTCGTCAGCAAATAGAATTGGTTTGAGGTGTTGGGAGGCATTTGGAAGGTCATTAATGTAGATGAGAAAGAGGAGAGGGCCAAGTATGCTGCCCTGGGGAACACCAATGTTGATAGGTAGGGTGGGAGAAATTGTATTATTCACAGAAACATATTGGAGCCTGTCAGTAAGGTAGGATTTGAGGTATTGCAGGGAGTGTCCTCTGACTCCATAATGATGTAATTTAAGAAGAAGGTTTTGGTGGTTGACAGTATCAAAAGCTTTACGCAGGTCCACAAACAACCCAACAGGGAACTAATTTTTATCAAGAGCTGTATGAATCGAGTTAATCATACTAATAAGTGCATCGTTAGTGCTTTTTTGGGTCTGAAGCCATATTGGCAAGGGCTAAGTATATTGAGTTTGGCTAGATATGAGTAAAGCTGCTTATAGATTAGTTTTTCAAAATTTTTGACAAGTTTGGTAGGATAGATATAGGTCTGTAGTTGTTAACATCTGTGAGATCACCACATTTGTGGACAGGCCTTACTCTCGCTTTTTTTAGAATATCTGGGAAGGTTTGGAGTTCAAGTGACTTGTTGAAGAGCAAAGCAATAGCAGGGGCTAAAGATCTGGAGGCTTTTTTGTAAATTAAAGTTGGTATCTCCTCAAGGGCACCAGACTTGGTTTTAAGGGAAAGGATTATCTCATTGACGTCAGTGGAATTAATAGGCTTTAGGTACAGAGACTGTGGATAGTTACCTGTAAGATAGTCCTTAATGTCAGTACTGGAAGATGGAATATCATTTGCAAGGGATGAACCAATGGAAGAGAAGAACCTATTGAACTCAATAGCAGAATCAGAGGCTGAAAGCTGACCATCGTTATTAGACAGGAGAGTCGGTTTGTTATTTAAAGACTTCTTTGATCCCAATATTTGTGAAATTGTTCTCCAAGTTTGTTTAATGTTGCTCTTTATTTGGGTAAATTTATCTTCGTAGTATTTAGTTTTGGCTCGTCTAATTATCTTAGACAGCAATAATGAGTAATTCTTTGAGAATTCTTTGGAGACAATTCCTAACCTATACTTCTTCTCAAGGTCATGTTTTTTATTAATAGATTTAAGTATTCCCTTTGTAAGCCAGGGATTGTTAAGCCTTTTGGTTGTGACTTGTTTTGTAACCATAGGACAGTGGGTATTATAAAGGCTAAGAGTTTTTTGGAGAAAAGATTGCACTGCTAGGTTGATGTCCACTATGTTACCTAACTCGGACTCCCAGTTGACATTATCAGCAGCAGTTATAAAATTGTCTATAGCAGTTTCATTGTGTAGTCTAAATCGTATATCTCTTGACTCAAGAGGTGGTTTGCTAATGTTAGTTAAGAGAAATGTGGGGTAATGGTCTGTAGTGCTATCGGTGATTATACCTGAAGTAAGCGGAGAGGTTATGTTTGTCCAGATGTGATCTAGCGTCGTGGCAGTGCTATCAGTGATTCTAGTAGGTCTAGTGATTAAGGGTATGAGGAAGCAGGAATTCATACAGTTGAGGAAGCTAACAGCAGTAGGGTGTTCAGGCTCGCAGAGGTCAATATTAAAGTCCCCTGCGATAATTAGGTGGTTTTTGTTCAGTCTGTTATCAAGTATTAGATTTCTAAGGTTTGAGTTGAATTCGGACACATCAGTGTTAGGAATTCTATAAACTGCACCCACAGTCAGGACAGACTCGGCACCTCTTTTTCTTCACCTCATTTTTCTCACCTTTATCAGTCCATCTGTAACGAAGCACTGATGAATCGCATCTGGGTTTTTTTGACGGATTTGACGCAGGCGGTAGAGGAGGTGCTGTCTGTTCCTAGTCAAGCACTCGTTGATGTATAATCCCTTCCGTTGGGTTGCAGCTGTCTGGACTAGATTGGATTTCGTGAACTGGGCAGACAGCTTCAGGCGAATTTTCTGTTGGTTTTGACCTGATGGATTCTTTTTGCCTACTCTGTAGGCAGCAAAACGTCAGATTTGTTTAGAATGAGCTGCAATTTGTCTTTTAGAACACAGCTTCTTCAGTCAGCACATAGCTTGGGGTAGCCCATAGCATTGGTTAGCACATAGCATTGGTTAGTACATAGCATCGTTTAGCACAAAGCATTGGTTAGCACACAGCATTGGGTATGGTGGTCACAGCACGACTTCTCCTTCCTCCTCTGGGCGAGACAGCATGCTCCTTCCTTGTTTGAAGTTGAACAAAATACCTACTCTCCCAGTTCATCCTCGTCGCCAATGTAGTGTTTGTGTGTTACTGAGGAAGTCTTGGTTGTGGGGTTGATATAAAGTCATTGCTTAGTTACTGACTTTACTAGTTAAACTGATACATGACTAGTAGCTACCAAGCTTGGCGGGCGTCCTGTACGCTCTTTTTACCTTCTCTGGCGTCTGCTCCGCCACACATAGAAAACGGATGGTACCATTTTCTGTGAACATGACAATCATCCACTAGAGATGGTACCGGAGTCAGAAGTCTTCCATACATTTGATGGGCAGGACATAATGGCTCATGTTGAGTAGGATCATCAGACAAGTAAGTCAACGGCTGATTATTCACCCTTGATTCTATTTCCGTGATTACTGTCTGGAGTTCCTGAAGATTGATTTTCTGACGGTGTTGAGAATTTCTCAAGGATCTTTTGACAGTTCTTATTAACCGTTCATAAAATCCTCCGTGCCATGGGGCTATCGGAGGGATAAATTTCCATCTGCAATGACGCTGTTCCAGTGTTGAAGTAACTGCAGGATGGGAACAGATTTCTCATAGACATGCTTCTCCAGCTACCAAGTTTGCTTCATTATCTGAAATCATCAGCTTAGGGCATGATCGGTGTGCTGCGAATCTGTGGAAAGCTTGAATAAATGATTGAGCAGTCATATCGGGTGTTACCTCTAAATGTACTGCCCTGGTGGTAGCACAGGTGAACAGACAGATGTATGCCTTGATAGGTTGCTTATCTGCAGTCCCTGTTAGATATATTGCTCCTGTATAATCTACTCCTGTTGTCTCGAAAGGATGTAGATGGACCACTCGTTCCTTTGGTAGGGGTGGTGGCCCTGGATAAGAGCAAGTTCTTGCATCGTACCTTCGGCATATCATGCAATTTTTCAAGATTAATTTGACTGACTGTCTTCCCTGAGGAATCCAATACTGTTGTCTGATTTGTGTGTGAGTGTGTCTAACACTCCTCCATGTTTGATGATTTGTTGATGTGTATGTAACACAATCAACCTTGTGATTCAATGATTTTTTGGTAAATGCCATGGATGCACGGTATCTAGATTGATATCTGCGTGTTTAAGTCTCCCTCCACAACACAGAATGTTGTGATTTTCTTGGTCTATCCACAGACCGAGATTGTGTTTTAACTTATGCGGAAGGTTTTCATAGTTATTTTCATAAGTTTCTCTCTGGGCTTGTCTTACCCAATAGATAAGTGCATCTGGAAAAGTGTATTTTATACCTTTTTTCCTGAGATAATGAAACACGTTCTGTGTTACACTGATTAATTTGATGAGTGAGGAGTAACGAGTACAATCCAAGACTGATATTTGAGCTTGCTGCCTGGTGGTAGTTATGGTTTGTGTCGTGATGACGTGTGGCTTTTGTTCAGGCCAACTACCATTCACTAACCATCGAGGCCCGTGAAACCAAATATCTGTCTTTGGAAACTGTTTAAATGTCATACCTCTTGATAAGAGATCAGCTGTATTATCTTTTGTTGGTACATGCAACAATTGAAAGCCTGCGGAAATTTCTTTAATTTTCGAGACGCAATTTTTTACATATGGAATCGGAAAGTTGTTGTTTCGTACCAATTGTAAGACAGCTTCATTGTCAGACCATATAATGACATCTTTGAAGTTCATGGTAGACAAGACTTGTTTGATATGCACTGCTAAGCGTGTGCCAGTTAGCAATGCTGTTAGTTCCATCTGAACTAGCAAAGTTAGTTCAAATGGAATCAGTTAGTGAGGCAAAGTCTTCTTTTTTAATGGAGTGACTCTGGCCTTAGAGGTGATAAGATATGATTGATGGGAAGTCACTAAGTAAGCACAAGCTCCAAAAGCTTTGGCTGACGAGTCTGCGAATACATGTAGTGATACTTCATCATTTTCCTCGACTATGTGTCTTGGAAAGATTATCTTTTCGACTAAAGTTTGTTCTTGTGCTACTTCCATCCAAGCTTTTTGTAACTGGAGTGGTAGTGGATCATCCCAACCAACTTTAGTCTTCCAAGCTTCTTGCACCAATAAACACCACTTGATAGTTAAAGGATTTAGTAGACCAAGTGGGACGAATACTTTGCTAACTTGTAAAAGCAAATCTCTTTTTGTAGCAATGCAATAATTTACTGGTACAGACTTGATTGACATTGTGTCCGAGATTAGATCCCATTCCATACCTAACACCTTTTGTGATTCTGTACGTGATACTCAGGGTAATCTCTTGCTATTTGATTATTCAATGTTGCATTATTAGAGGCCTAAGATTGTAGTGGCATGCTGGCACCTTGTAGCTCCTTGTTGGCCTCTTGATATAATTGTAACAGTTCAGTAGTACTCTTAACTGTCCCTTGAAAATTATCTACATACAGATTCTGACTGATTTCAGCCTTATAGGGACTTGTTGATTTCTTCAGATGAGTATCTAGAGTTGCTTGCAATAGAAATGGACTACTTGTCGCCCTGAAAACAACTGAGGAGAATCTGAAAGTCACTATAGGACTACTGATATCTTCTGGGTTCTCTACCCATAGAAACTAAGTGAAGTCTCTATCTTCTACCTGCAAGCCAACTCTTAGAAAGGCCTTACTAATACTTGTATTGACATTGTCAATGGGCTGTTTGCCTTTCAGATTGTAGATTAGTGATGACAGGCTGTTTAGCCATTCAGATTGTGATGTGAGATTAAGATTGTTCTTAATCCCCAATGGTAGACTATTGTAGCCAAGTGATGATGTTATTTGTCTATCACCTGATTTAAATGGTCTGTAGGCTGTAGATTCAAGTGAGTTTTTAGACACTTTGAGTCCTTTTCTTTTCTGTTTCTGCAGCAGGTGAAATACTGTCAACCATTTTGACCTTTTCGAGTTTCGGAGATTCCGAGCTATTTTCTCTTTTCTGATAAATATGTTTAACCCTTACACTGCTCAGGGGTCATATGGACAATTACACCCCTGTGCGCAAGAAAAAAAAAATTCAAATTTTTTTTTTCGTCTTCTAAACATGTTAATTTGAGTCTCCTGAGCACGGGAAAAATAATAAAAAAATTATATTATACATACCAATAACACAATTGAGCCGAGAAGTTGGCCGATGACGTCACAGATTGTGAGCGCTCAAGGGTGCTGCGTCAGCCAGCTGTCACTCACGGCCGCTCGCGCGGCCCGAGTTGCCGCGAATTTATTTTCGCGGAATTATTTACAGTATTCTTGGGTCATTTTACTCCAATTTTTTTCGCTAGTATTGTTCCAATTATTAGCAATAGACGTTGTATTATAATAAAAATGGTATAAACTCACTAAGCGCTCACATATTAGTGTCACAAGTATTCCCACCAAAATGGTATAATTTACAGGAAATATTCAATGTATTTGTTTTTTTTTTCAATATAAACACAAAAATAAACTTGATATGTACATTTATTTACCAAAGAATTACACATTTAGTACTCCAGGAGACTGTGATACTGTGCGAAACAGTCGATATGGCACAGAGGGACGGCACACGCTTCGCACCATGTCAACACCAATTTGCGTTTCTGTGGCCTCAATTTGGTACTGGAACACACAACACACCGACGCTGGCCTGCTGCACGAGCTCCAGTTGGTGGTAATTTCTTGATTGTATCAGAAAGGCCTCCCTGTAAGCGAGCCTGGGTGCAGGAGCATGGTTCAGTATTTGGTCTCGAATGGGTCTTTGTATACCAGGTGTGTCCTTGCCAAATTTACCTAGCAACGGTTTCACAACTTGGAAACTGAACGAACGGAAATATGGTTTTCTACCTGTCTTCACAAGAAACATATTGTAACTGTTCAGCATTGTTACATCAATAAGGTGAAAAATCATTTTCTTTGTCCACTTCACTGTTTTACGTACACACTCTACAGCACCCACCATCATGTCACATTTATCAACTAAACGCATGTTGATGTTGTAGTCCATCACACAATCTGGCTTGTATATTATTTGCTTTGTTGTTCTGTTCACCTTGCCACTGTCTACCATTGTACCAGGGTGAATGGTGGTCAACATGTTCACTTCACGTCTGTCTTTCCTTGTACTGAAAGCATTGCACCACTTTTTCTTACCTCGCAGTCACCTACTTGCATAGCAGTATCAAACACAGGCATTTCCTTTCGTTTTGGCTTTACTGTTCCACACACTCCAGTCTTATTATCCAGCAAGAATTTCGTTAGCAAGGGACTGGTATAATAGTTATCTGTGTACAATATGTGGCCCTTGTTCAGATATGGTGCAAGCAGTGACTTCACCACACTACCTGAGAAGCCATGTTCGTCATTAGCAGGAATATCTATATTTGTGGCTGAATAAAGTATCATGTGTAACACCATTCCTGATTCACAGTCACAGAGCACAAAGAATTTCAGTCCAAATCGGTGACGTTTTGAGGGAATATACTGCTTGAAGGCAGCACGTCCTTTGAAAAGCACCAGGGATTCATCAATAACCAGCTTCTGAGCTGGTACGTAGTAACCTCGGAACTTTCCAATCAGGTCATTTAGCACGTGCCTCACCCTCCAAAGCCTATCATCCTGTGTCTCGTCAGCATTATTTGCAAAATGAATGCACCGTAGGATCAACAGAAATCTGTCTCGGGACATATATTTCCCGAACAATGGTGTTGGAACAGAGTTGTCTTTGCTCCAATAATCTGAAATTACGTGTTTCACACAATGTTTCATCAACATGCAAATTGCGAAAAACACATACAGTACATCTCATCAACAGTTGTCTCTTTCCAACGCTAGAGTCGCGAAAATTCTGAAACTTCCTCACCTTCGATGAGATCATCCGCAAGTCTGTTCGTTTCGTGAACAATGTGTTTCATTAGCGGCTCATCGAAATATGCAGTAAAGAAGTCCATTTCACACATTTCGTCACCAGTATCAGGGAAAAGATCAGTAATTCCCACATCTCTGTTATCAAAGTCGGGAATTTGTGGAACAAAATCTTCCCCATCACTCCACACACACAAACCTGCTGCCTTCCGAGAGCCATTAGCTGAACCACGGCGAGGAATCCGGGGACCAGGAGCTGAAGCACGCATGAGGAAAAAGATGTGGAACATGAGGGAATTTGTTCCTCATTGTCGCCATATTGTCCCATGCGGCGGCGCTTGGCTGGGCGGGCAGCTGATGCGGCGAAACTTGTACTGGCACTGGGGGTAACACTATTCTCCAACTCTTCATCACTAAAGCCTGAGAAAGATTCACTTGTTTCAGACTCGTCAATCATATCATAAACGTGCAGTGGTATAGATGAACGATGTGCTTGGGCGCGGGGTGGTGTTGAGTGGTGTTGAGTAGCAGCCTCGAGAGGCATCCTCACCCTCGTGGCACCCACATGTTCCCCCTCACTATCCGTTGTTTCGATTTCTTCTGGCTGGGTATAATCTTCATCTATATCTGAGTCGTCAATATCAGACTCATCAACGTCCTTGAACAATTCATCTGCAATTTCGTCTTCGGTCAAGGACTGCGCGGAGCGCTGGGCGAGGTCGCACGCTGGGTCGTGATGCGCTCGCCATGGTGTCTGGCCACTAACTAAGGCCTGTGAAACAAAGGAGGCCTGCTCTGGATTTTTTTTCAAAATGGCGTCTGTTTACAATCGCCCCTGGCTACGGTATGGGTGACCCCTTTACACCGCGGGACGTTTGAATCGTGCCTGGCACCCTTTGGCGTATATATACGCCATGCGCACGGTGGGACATGTTACTCATAGCGTATATATACGCCATGCGCAGTTTAAGGATTAATGTTAATGTATTTTGATAAATGAGCTTTCCTGTCTACTTAGGTAATGATTCCAAAGATCGTCCTTCATTTTCTCCCTGGAATCTGGTTGTAGTAGGTGCTCAATTATCAAAAGTACTGTAATAATTTTGGTTGTGATCCGAATGCACGAATCGGTAAATCCTGTAAAAATTAAAAAAAAATAGTAAATGGCACTATTTTTGCAAAGTTATTACAAGATCTGTTACCCTAATAATTGTTTGATAAAATACAATAGAATGCCTATTGGTTTTACCTGTAATAGGGTTTGATACAGTTGATTATGGTTAGATTGTAATGAAATGTTCTTACAGTGATAAAAACACTTTTTTAAAGAATATTATGTAATGAGCAGCTCTGAAAATCAGTTGATTAGAGATATTGCTAGATAATACACTTAAATATGTATGTAATGTTACCACAAGTGAGGTAGATCATGGTATATATGATTAAGATGCAGTTGTGCCTGTGACACTGATAAAATTAAGTACTGTTGTTTTTAACACAGAAGAATTACTAGTATGCAATGAATGCTTACTAGTTAATGGATATGGTGGCTTAAGCCACTGCAAACAATTTGTTTACTTAGATATATAGCTATGATAAATATTGGCTGATAGCTAGGTTAGGTTAGATATGTAAAAATTATTCCAATGCAAAATCAAATAGTTTCTTATGTATTTGCTATTGATATATAATCTAGTTTCTAGACTATCTAGGTTTAAAAGACCATAAATATCTAGGTTCGAAGGACCAAAAATGTGGGAAAAACCTGTCGAGATTGATATGAGAGGAGACTATCAGGGACTTGTACTGAACTAAATTAAAAAATTACTGTCAACAAATTAATTCAACTAAAATCTCTAGCTAGAATCGTAAATCCTAGCTCCTCTTTTCCTAAATACAGATTGTGGGCTGAAAGGCGCAGGTGGGATGAATTAGTTGATAGGTTGATTGAAGATCCACAGTCCACCTGCCGACAGGTATCTCACATCAGCTTGTATTTTATACAAGGATAAGATTTAATAAATTCAGTTCTATGCTGAACACTGGCTCTGTTTAAATCAGAGATTTAAACATGTACATAGTCTAGCTCAGCACCATAACTATTAACAGCCAATATATTCTTATACTATAAACAACAATTTAAATTGTAAAAGTATAATAATGACTTTATATGTAGTCTAAATACTGTTAACTAAGTACTAAAGATTATATTCAATTAAATGAACTTATATGATAACTTAAAAAATAACTAAGCAAGCAATTGTTAAATTAATTTATATTCAAGTATATATATACACATATATTTATTCAATTTATATGATGAGGTACAGTCAGCTTGATTGAATCTTTTCCCACACAATAGACACTCATGAGTTATTGTTTACCTTGACAATCTTCTCTTACACCATGGACACTCATGAGGTTTAGTGATTAAAGATTAAACTGCTGCACTACAATACTAATAAACTTACTGAGATATGAGGCGTTGCCTCGCTTTATAACCGACAGATAGTCTTATAAGATATTAAAGTCATACAAGCATACAATTGGCCAATTAATATACTAAAATAACCTTCAATATACTTCTCTGAATGCCGGAGTGCCTGTCTGACAGTGTGCCAAACTTGATAACTCTCTTGTCGTGAGTTTAGGCATGAAATTTTATATAACAGCTTTGCTGTAGATTGTTCTTGTAGCATTGCTACGTGATTTTCCTTTAACTGCAGTTGCAGAAAGATGAGGGTCACTGAGCACACAGTCACTGTGTGCTCCACTATTCACTTATTTTATATAAATGTTCTAGGAATTTTCCTAGTAGATATATTGTCTAGGTACTCCCCCAGTTCTAAAGAGTGTTCACTGGTGATAAAGATAATTAAATAAGGTGTCATGAGCTATGTAATCTTCGCTAAGGTACCCTCACACTTGTTCACTGTTTTGTCAACAAATGCGCTCTGCCCGCGGGGTGTGGTGGGCGCTTCTTCTTCCCCAGATGCTCCTCCCTCTCCCTTGAGGGATAGCTTTCAATGAATATTGATTGAATATTTTTACTGTCTAGACTTATGATTGAGATAAGATGTGATTATAATATAATTATAGGATTTAAAGATTATAAGTAGTAAATAAATAAAATAAATAAATAAATATGTTTATTCAGGTAAGGTACATTCATACATACAAGTGATGTTACATTAATGGATTGATATATAGATAGAGCTAGTACATCCAATGCCTAAAGCCACTATTACGGAATGCGTTTCGGGCAAGAAAAACATTAATATCTAGAACTTAATACTAATTGAGCATAAAGAATAAAAAGTGTTGAGAACAAATACAAATAAAGATAAAAAAAAAGGGGGAACATGACTGAAAAAGCAGCACAAATACAATAGGTTGACAAACAATGTTGAGTCAAAAAAAAAAAAAATTACAGACATGGGTTGACAATAGAGGAGTGAGGTAGGTTACAGGGAATTTATTAGGTAGTGATTAGTTTTAATCTTAAACTGGTTGAGAGAGGTACAGTCTTTAACATGGTTGGGAAGGTCATTCCACATTCTGGGTCCCTTGATTTGTAGAGCATTTCTAGTTTGATTAAGTCGTACTCTAGGAATATCAAAACTGTATTTATTTCTGGTGTGGTGCTCATGGGTTCTGTTACAACCTTCAATGAAGCTTTTGAGGTCAGGATTGGCATTACAGTTCAGAGTTTTATATATGTATAATACACAAGAGAGAATGTGCAGTGACTTAATATCTAACATATTCAGAGATTTGAGTAAGGGTACCGAGTGATGTCTGGGGCCAGAGATGGATATTGTCCTAATAGCAGCTTTGTATTGGGTAATAAGAGGACGTAAATTATTTTGGGTAGTAGAACCCCAAGCACAAATACCATAGTTGAGGTATGGATAGATGAGGGAGTAATAGAGAGTAACCAGGGCAGGGTGGGGTACATAATATCTGATCTTAGAAAGAATGCCAACAGTTTTTGAAACTTTTTTTGATATATTTAGAATGTGACCCTGGAAATTCAGCTTGTGGTCGATGAGAACGCCAAGGAATTTGCCATCTAATTTGTTACAAATTTGGGTATTGTTTATTTTGAGATTTATCTGATTAGAGGATTTATTGCCAAACAGAATATAAAACGTTTTGTCAATGTTAAGGGTGAGTTTGTTGGCAGTTAGCCAAAGATGGACTTTCTCTAGCTCAGTATTTACTGTGGCATTTAGAGCAAGGGGGTCAGGACTGGAGTAAATGAAGGTTGTGTCGTCAGCAAATAGAATTGGTTTGAGGTGTTAGGAGGCATTTGGAAGGTCATTAATGTAGATGAGAAAGAGGAGAGGGCCAAGTATGCTGCCCTGAGGAACACCAATGTTGATGGGTAGGGTGGGAGAAATTGTATTATTCACAGAAACATACTGGAGCCTGTCAGTAAGATAAAATTTGAGGTATTGCAGGGAGTGTCCTCTGACTCCATAATGATGTAATTTAGAAGAAGATTTTGATGGTTGACAGTGTCAAAAGCCTTACGCAGGTCCACAAATAACCCAACAGGAAACTCCTTTTTATCAAGAGCTGCGTGAATTAAGTTAATCATACTAATAAGTGCATCGTTAGTGCTTTTTTGGGTCTGAAGCCATATTGACAAGAGCTAAGTATATTGTGTTTGGCTAGAAAAGAGTAAAGCTGCTTGTAGATTAGCTTTTCGAATATTTTTGACAAGTTAGGCAGGATTGATATAGGTCTGTAGTTGTTAACATCTGTGAGATCACCACATTTGTGGACAGGGGATACTCTTGCTTTTTTTAGAATGTCAGGAAAGGTTTGGAGTTCAAGTGACTTGTTAAAGAGCAGTGCAATAGCAGGGGCTAGAGATCTGGAGTTTTTTTTGTAAATTAAAATTGGTATCTCCTCGAGGGCACTAGACTTGGTTTTAAGGGAAAGGATTATTTCATTGACATCAGTGGAACTAGTAGGCTTTAGGTACAGAGACTGTGGATAGTTACCTGTAAGATAGTCCTTAACATCAGTACAGGAAGATGGAATATCATTTGCAAGGGATGACTCAATGGAAGAGAAGAACCTATTGAACTCAATAGCAGAATCAGAGGCTGAAAGCTGACCAGCGTTATTGGAAAGGAGTGTTGGTTTGTTATTTAAAATCTTCTTTGATCCCAATATTTGTGAAATTGTGCTCCAAGTTTTTTTAATGTTGCTCTTTATTTGGGTAAATTTATCTTCATAGTATTTAGTTTTGGCTCGTCTAATTATTTTAGATAGCAATAACGAGTAATTCTTTGAGAATTCTTTGTAGACTGTTCCTAGCCTATACTTCTTCTCAAGGTCGTGTTTTTTTGTTAATGGATTTAAGTATTCCCTTTGTAAGCCAAGGATTGTTAAGTCTTTTGCTTGTGACTTGTTTTGTAAGCATAGGACAGTGGGTGTTATAAAGGCTAAGAGTTGTTTAAAGAAAAGATTGCACTGCTAGGTTGATGTCCCCTATGTTACCTAACTCGGACTCCCAGTTGACATTATCAGCAGCAGTTATAAAATTGTTTATAGCAGTTTCATTGTGCAGCCTAAAGCTTAACTCCCTTGTCTCTAGAGGTGGTTTGCTAATGTTAGTTAAGAGAAATGTGGGGTAATGGTCTGTAGTGCTATCGGTGATTATACCTGAAGTAAGCGGAGAGGTTATGTTGGTCCAGATGCGATCTAGAGTCGTAGCAGTACTATCAGTGATTCTAGTTGGTCTAGTGATTAAGGGTATGAGGAAGCAGGAATTCATACAGTTGAGGAAGCTAACAGCAGTAGGGTGTTCAGGCTCGCAGAGGTCAATATTAAAGTCCCCTGCGATAATTATATGGTTTTTGTTCAATCTGTTATCTAGTATTAGATTTCTAAGGTTTGAGTTGAATTCAGACACATCAGTGTTAGAAATTCTATAGACTGCACCCACAGACAGGACAGACTCGGCACCCTTGACTACGAAACTGGCGAAGATATACTCCCCACTGCAGTCTCTAGTTCTAATTATTTTTAAGCATGTTAGTTCTTGGTGGTAGTAAAGAGCAGTACCACCACCTCTCTGCATTTGACGACAGTTGTGAATTGCCGAGTAGTTAGGCATGTTAAAGAGTTGAGTATTATCCTCTTTCAACCACGTTTCAGTAAGTATAATAAAGGAGAATTTGTTGTCAATAGTTTCAATCAAGGCACTAACATCATCGAAGTGTTTACCTAGGGATCTAACGTTCAAGTTGATTACAGAGATATTGTGATTATCTGTTAATACATTGTTTACATCATGTGCTGTAAAATATCTGCAATTTTGATCATTGAAGTGATGATTGTCATAGATAGTGGATAAGAAGAGTACTTGATAGTACTACTGATTCTTATTAAGGATTCGATTTATAATCACTACCGGAAATCGAATCATGTTCTAAAAGTTTTTTAATTAATTAAGAAATCCTCACGAGGCATCTGTAGGGCCCTATGGCATACGTGATCATAGTGGCATTGTTATCTAGGATCAAGATCTATAATGATTCGGATTTGATTTTGATACGATTTGATATGATATAGAAATAATACATTTCTTAGATGATTATTAGATATGGTGGGTAAAATTTCCCACAAAACTTACGGTGAAAAGTACTTCGAGGCTTCGGGGGAATCCTATTAACCCTTAAACTGCGCATGGCGTATATATACGCCCTGAGTAACATGTCCCACTGTGCGCATGGCGTATATATACGCCATAGGGTGCCAGGCCCGACTCAAATGGCCCTCGGCTACACGGGGTTCACAGTAGCTTCCTCAGGGCTCTTGTAAACAGACGCCATTTTTTTTTAAATCGTGGGCAATATTCCCAGGTGTGAGAGGCACAATACTGTTGGAGCAACCAAGGCTGGCGCACGCAGCATGAGCGAACAGCATTGCTGTTCAGCTTGTGACCACAGCATCGCTGAAAAATGTCCAAATAAATATATAATTTTTATTATTTAGCGATGACAATATTACAGATGACCCATGACTGTGATATAAATAACCTGGGTTGTGATAATAGCAGGATTGTTGTAATAATTAGCGCTGTGGGAGGAGTGATGCTGAGAGACAGAGGGAGACAGCATCGTTTACTGACTGTGTGGCTACCTGTTATTGTTTGCATTCACCATACCAGGTCAGGGGTTCTCTATGGTGAACACAAATGTAGATACTTATATATAATGTGTGTATTAGTGTAATAACAGCAAAAGGATTACGCTGGGAGGAGCCATATGGGTGACGGAGGTGACGTCGTCTGAACGATTTGTCTAGCTGTTTAGAGGGTGGCCACTATGCTCTTTGGGCGCAATATAAGCTTAGGTGTACAGTTACGGTGCATAAAACATGTAGATACTTATATATAATATGTGTATATAGGATAATAACACTGCAAACAGTATTGTTGGGGGAGAAAGATTAGTGCGTGTGACCTTGAATGAGTGAGGGAGCCGCCATCTGTGTATAGCGACGACTCTTAGTGCCTGAACTAACCATATCAGCTTAGCTGTACAGTTGTGGTGAACAAAATATATATATAATTATATATAACGTCTGTATATAGTGTAATAACACCACAAATGATATTGTTGGGGAAGAAAGTTTAGTGCGTGAATTGAGGGAGTGGCAGGGCAGCGAGTGGCTGGCTGGTGTGTGGCTGCAACTCTTCGTTGCTTTTCGACTCTCAATACCAACTTAGTGGTTCGTTATGGTGACCAAAACATGCAGATACTTATATATAACATGTGTATAGAGTGTAATAGCAGCAAAACTATTTGTTTATTGTTTTATAAACATAATAATTGAATCACTAATATGCACATCATACTTTTGAGTATAGCGATTATTCACCACTTTTATTATATAAATATCCCAGCAAACAATTTAAGGTTGCCACAACATATCTGGAAAGTATTTGAAAGGATTGGAAACGTTTGTTTTATCGTATCAGATACGAATTTGTGTGTGGACTTAAATAGGTTTCCAAAACTTATAACCAAAACCTACGTATCTAACACAAATTTGAGATGTTGTGGCAACTTTACAATCCTAACATGAATCATTCATAATCCATTCATGTACCATTATGAATCTCTTATGAAAGGTTTGAGCCTATAATCTGAACCCTTTTCACATCTTTCTGTTTAAAGTTAAATTTCTTGAAATTAAATTATATTATTTTATATTATATTATTATTTTTATTATATTTTATTTTATATTATATTATTATTTTCAATTTAAATATTAAAACCAATATAAGGGTAAAAAAATCTAATAATTTATATTTCTTTTATTATTTACTAACAATTATAATTATTTACTAACGGAGAGAGGGGAGGCTGTACTGCGGAGAGTGGCGGCTGTCGCGGACAGTGGCGGCGGTGGCGGATAGTGGCAGCTGTGGTGGACAGTGGCGGCGGGCGGACAGTGGTGGCCGTGGCGGACAGTGGTGGCGGTGGCGGATAGTGGCGGCGGGCGGACAGTGGCAGCTGTGGCGGACAGTGGCGGCGGTGGTGGACAGTGGCGGCGGGCGGACAGGGGTGGCGGTAGCGAGCAGTGGTGGCAGTGGCGGACAGTGGTGGTGGTGGCAGACAGTGGTGGCGGTGGCAGACAGTAGTGGCGGGTGGACAGTGGCGGCGGGTGGACAGTGGTGGCGGTGGCGGACAGTGGCGGCGGTGGCGGTGGTGGCGGGCGGTAGTGGGCGGCGGCGGCTTTGATGGGCGGCGGCGGCTGTGATGGGCGGTGGCGGCTGTGGTGGGTGGTGGCGATCGGCGGTGGTGGTTGGTGGCGGCTGGTGGCGGCTGGCGGTGGCGACTGTGGCAACGGGCGGTGACGGCTGATGGCGGGCGGTGGTGGCAGCTGGTGGCGGGCGGTGGCAGCTGGTGGCGGTGGTGGCGGCTGGTGGTGGCGGGCGGTGGCAGCTGGTGGCGGTGGTGGCGGCTGGTGGTGGGCGGTGGTGGCGACTGGTGGTGGCGGTAGCGGCTGGTGGCGGTGGCAGCTGATGGGGGCTGTTGATGGCAGCTGGTGGTGGCGGTGGCAGCTGGTGGTGGCGAGTGGCGGCTGGCGGTGGCGACTGTGGCAACGGGCGGTGGCGGCTGATGACGGGCGGTGGTGGCGGTGGTTGTGGCAGTTGGTGGCGGGCGGTGGCAGCTGGTGGCGGTGGCAGCTGATGGTGGCTGGTGGTGGCGGTGATGGCGGCTGGTGGTGGTGGTGGCGGCTGGTGGCGGTGGCAGCTGGTGGCGGTTGGTGGTGGTGGTGGCGGCTGGTGGTGGCGGTGGCGGCTGGTGGCGGTGGCAGCTGATATTGGCTGGTGGTGGTGGCGGCTGGTGGCGGGCGGTGGCGGCGGTGGTGGTGGTGGCTGTGGTGGGTGGTGGTGGGTGGTGGTGGCGGGGGTGATGGGTGGTGGCGGCTGTGGTGGGTGGTGACGGTGGTGGTGGGTGGTGGTGGCAGCGGTGAAGGGTGGTGGCGGCTGTGGTGGGTGGTGGCGGTGATGGGTGGTGGGTGGTGGTGGTGGTGGCGGCGGCTGTGGTGGTGGCTGGTGGTGGTGGGTGGCGGCTGGTGGTGGTGGGTGGTGGCGGTGGCGGCTGGTGGTGGCGGGCGGCGGTGGTGGGTGGCGGCTGGTGGTGGCGGTGGCGGCTGGTGGCGGCGGGTGGCGGCTGGTGGCGGCCAGCTGGGACTCACCCTTCACCACTGAAGGTCTGAGCACAACTAACCATATGTCTCTCTCACCACCAGCCCAGTGTTGGCACCTCGCGCTCTCAAAATGTTTCCTTCAAAGATTGTATATTATCTTTGAACAACAAGTTTGATTATCAAGGAAATAATGCAGATATTATTGTCACATTAATACTGTGCAATATCTTATTACATTCCTGCTAAATAATTATAATTTGAAACAGGACAAAAAATCCAACATATATATAAAAACCAACATTAGAGATCACGAGGCCTAGGCCTAGGCCTATCTGTGACCACACATCCTGCCTCCATGGCCAGTTACCCTCTCACACCTCACACTCTTAACTCACTCTCATAATCCCTCTCACTCTTACTCTCAATCACTCTTACGCACTATTACTCACTCTTACTCATCCTTACTCACTTTTACCCACTCTCACTCACTCTTACTCTCATACTCACTTTTGCTCTCATACTCACTCTTACTCTCATACTCACTTTTGCTCTCATACTCACTCTTACTCTCTGTCACTCTTACTCTCTGTCACTCTTACTCTCTGTCACTCTTACTCTCTGTCACTCTTACTCTCATACTCACTCTTACTCTCTGTCACTCTTACTCTCTGTCACTCTTACTGTCACTCTTACCCATTCATACTCTCTCTCTCTTACTCTCATACTCTTACTCTCAATCACTTTTACTCTCAATCACTCTTACTCCCAATCACTCTTACTCTCATTCACTCTTACTCCCAATCACTCTTACTCTCAATCACTCTTACTCTCATTCTTACGCACTCTTACTCCCAATCACTCTTACTCTCAATCACTCTTACTCTCATTCACTCTTACTCTCAATCACTCTTACTCTCATTCACTCTCTTACTCTCAATCACTCTTACTCTCACTCTCAATCACTCTTACTCTCACTCCTACTCCCAATCACTCTTACTCTCACTCCTACTCCCAATCACTCTTACTCTCAATCACTCTTACTCTCACTCTAACTCTCAATCACTCTTACTCTCATTCTCAATCACTCTAACTCTCAATCACTCTTACTATCATTCTCAATCACTCTTACTCTCATTCTCAATCACTCTTACTCTCACTCTAACTCTCAATCACTCTTACTCTCACTCTCAATCACTCTTCCTCTCATACTCACCCTTACTCACTCTAACTCTCACTCACTCTTACTTTTGCTCGCTCTCACTCACACTTACACACTCTCACTCACCTTCAGTCACTCTTACTCACTCTCGCTCACTCTTACTCTAGTTAATAAAAACATGCCAATATAAGACAACAAAACATTTTCAGATTCTTTCACACCACTTTCCAGCAACTTTTATAATTTATATAAATTATCTTAGGGAATAATACATATATTATATATTTAAACATGATATTAGTGTTTAGTGGAATGCATAGGGAGTCAAATTGTGTTAAAAAGAGCGATTTTAAGAAAATTTGGAAAACTACTTTTTTCTGATCATATTATAACTAAATGGATTTTGAGCGTTTCACTGAGCCAATAAATATCATTCACAATTTATTAATGAATTTCACAAAAAACACCATAAATTTTATATTTAAACATGTAAAAACTATTTGTAATACATTAGGAACAAAATAGTTGTAGAAAAATTTTTTATTATAAAACCTTTGTTTTGGATTTTTTGATTAAAAGTTTCTCAAAGGCTCTCCTGCACCATTCTCAATGCAAATCATTCCCACACCTATGGGAAGAGATAGACGAACGTTTTCTAGATGATTTGTGTTTGCTGGGATATTACAATACACACTATTGAATAATATTACTGCAAAAAACTAAGAAAAAATCAATCGGAGACATTGAAACAATTAGGTATTAATATCTTTGTGGCAACTCCCACCTGTCAGCACGGGTGACGCTGACCGGGTCTGACAACCGCTCTATCAACGCCCACTTTTTGCCAGACTTCCTTGGTCAATGGCGCCCAAAATATGTCACCTACGATTTTTTTTTTTATTTTTCCCGTGCTCAGGGGGACACAAATTAACATGTTTAGAAGACGAAAAAAAAATTTTGAATTTTTTTTTTTTTCTTGCGCACAGGGGTGTAAATGTCCCCAGGACTCCTGAGCAGTGTAAGGGTTAATTAGGCATATATCACTCTTCAAAAAATAAACTTTTTTGTTTTTGTTTTTTTGGTGTGACAAAATTTTGGAAAATTTTGTGAGGGATTGTTTCTCTCATTGTCTCTCAACCACCTAAAAAAATGAACAAATCCACAAGGGCCATGACAAGGATTCGAACCTACGTTCGAGAGCATCTCAGATGCTGCCTTAATCGACTGAGTGACGACATGGTAAAAAGAATTACAACCAGAAATTCTACTGAATTTACTTGTTCATTTGGGGCATCATGCAATTGTGATTTCTGTGTGGCCTGAAAAAATACTTGAATTATGTGTTTTTAATTTCTTATTATCAAAGTTATTTGTATAAGACTGATATATACAGTTAGCAGTGAATTAAATGTATTCATTCACATTTATTATAGTAATTATCAGAAGTAAATAATAGTTATAATTATATTTTATTAATTATACACTTATCACTGAATCAATTAATTTTTGTGTGAGCGTCTGATCAAAACCAATAATTTCAGGCAATGGCAACTCAAAGTTTCAATATATATGAAAATTTTGGAAATAGTTAACAAAAATCGTGAAACGTTTGCGATATTCTATATCAAAATTTCCTTGTCTGGTTATATCTTGAGGTTATCTTGAGATGATTTCGGGGTTTAGCATCTCCGCAGCCCGGTCCTCGATCAGGCCTCCTTTTTCTTACCCCCCCCCCCCAGGAAGCAGCCCAAAGTAGCTGTCTAACTCCAAGCTACCTATTTACTGCTAGGTGAACAGGCACATCAGGGTGAAATAAACTCTGCCCATTTTGTCTACGCCTTCAACGGGGATCGAACCCCAAACTTCAGGACTACAAATGCCAAGTGCTGTCCACTCAGCCATCAGGCCCCTATTATGCGTGAATTCCCAATGAGTTTACCACGGGAGTGATTCGTCACCCGAGCCAACAGTCAACCAATGTAACTTAACATAATTAAGTCAGGAATTTATGTTCTTTAAATAACATTATAAATTGAAAAAAAAACAAGTTGGAAAGAAAAAAAAATAACGAAAATCTCTCTGTTAAACAAACCAGGACTTTTATTATACATATATATACAGTATATATATATATATATATATATATATATATATATATATATATATATATATATATATATATATATATATATATATATATATATATATATATATATATATACAATATAATAAATAATAATATAAGGCTAGAATTGCAATGATATTAAACTCTTATGAGATTCTTAGTAAATAGGATGGGACAGTTCTGGAAATTATAGCTGTACTGGTGTAAACGCCAGGTTAGCCTCTGCCAGCCGCTTACTCCAACGTTAAAACAATCTCTCGACAACAGACCGCCTCTACGCTAAGTATACGCCTGTAAATCGTCGGTTTACGTTTTTTTTTTTTTTTTTTTTTTTTTTTTTTGAGATATATACAAGAGTTGTTACATTCTTGTACAGCCACTAGTACGCGTAGCGTTTCGGGCAGGTCCTTAATCCTATGGTCCCTGGAATACGAATCCCTGCCGCGAAGAATCGTTTTTTCATCCAAGTACACATTTTACTGTTGTGTTAAACAGAGGCTACAGTTAAGGAATTGCGCCCAGTAAATCCTCCCCGGCCAGGATACGAACCCATGACATAGCGCTCGCGGAACGCCAGGCGAGTGTCTTACCACTACACCACGGAGACTTATTTGGGATCTATTTACTTCAGCAAATGGCACACCTGGGCTGTGTTTTTTTTAACATCAGATGATTGCTAGTGTATATCACAGGTTAATGGCAGTTAATAACTAGCCTGTTGCAGGGAAACGAGGCAGTTCACAGCTGGAGAAGGTGATTGTACCGCTGAAGGCAGTGGTTCCTAGTTGCTGAGAGATCGAATTACTGTTGCAAAGCTTAATGTGTGTGTGTGCTGTTGCAGCTCAATGTGTGTGTGTTTGTGTCTCTCTCTCTCGGGGCTCCGCTTGCAATGAGAGCTTCAAGCTTACTCTAAAACAACATATCTATGGCTTAAAGTTTATCTTAAGCCACCTCCAGACATGATATTAATGTCTCACAAGACGGGGAACAAAGTAAAACATAAGAAACATGACTACAATTGTCATTTTAAAAGACAAAAATAGGAAAAAAGGTGAGATATACCCTAAAAATAATAATAAAAAAGAGAATGAATTAGAACTATGATAAAGGCGATAAAGAAGGCGTTTAGGGGAATGAAAATAGAAGAAGATGGAATGCCAACGACAATAATAAAACAGAAAAAGTGAGAATAATTGGAATACCGAGTAAAGAAGGAATATGAAACAGGAAAAGGAAAGAAAACGAATATGACAAGAATATTAGGACAAGGAAAATATATCGATAGCGATAATGGCAAGATATTACTGTTATCTTCCCCCTCCACCAGACCCCTCATTCCCCCCCCCCACACCCCCCCTCGTAAACGCTATCCAAAGGGAACAGGGAATGAGAGAGAGGGAACAGGGAATGAGAGAGGGATCAGGGAATGAGAGAGAGGGAACAGGGAATGAGAGAGGGATCAGGGAATGAGAGAGAGAGAACAGGGAATAAGAAAGAGGGAACAGGGAATGAGAGAGAGGGAACACGGAATGAGAGAGAGAACAGGGAATAAGGAAGAGAGAACAGGGAGTGAGAGAGAGGGAACAGGGAATGAGAGAGAGGGAACAGGGAATAAGAAAGAAGGAACAGGGAATGAGAGAGAGGGAACAGGGAATGAGAGCGGGATCAGGGAATGAGAGAGAGGGAACAAGGAATGAGAGAGAGAGAACAGGGAATAAGGAAGAGAGAACAGGGAGTGAGAGAGAGGGAACAGGGAATGAGAGAGAGGGAACAGGGAATAAGAAAGAAGGAACAGGGAATGAGAGAGAGGGAACAGGGAATAAGAAAGAGGGAACAGGGAATGAGAGAGAGGGAACAGGGAATGAGAGAGAGGGAACAGGGAATAAGAAAGAGGGAACAGGGAATATGAAAGAGGGAACAGGAAATGAGAGAGGGAACAGGGAATAAGAAAGTGGGAACAGGAAATGAGAGAGAGAAAACGGTGTACATAAAGACAAACAGAGAGAGGGGGGGGGATGATAGTAGATACTATTTGATATAAACAGGAATTATCAGACGTTCCCAAGTGGGAGAGAAGGTCCGGTAGAACAGTGGCATGTTATCACGTCAGGATAACCTCACTGATAACAGTGAACGCGTCCCTATGCACGAGCCAATGAGATGATGAACCCAATGAGGTCAGACCACGAACCCAAGCATCACAGAAGGATGTCAATTAAGATCACAGGAGATAACAAGGTCACAGGGGGAATGGGGTAAAGTAGATAACACCCCCCCTACACACACACAGGGTGGGGGGGGGGGATGGGTTTGGTAGTGAGAACATCACTATTGATGTAGTAACCACCTTGTAGTGATCTTCCCCTCGTAGAGCCATGTTATTGATCTGGTACTCAAGCTGTCCATGAAAGTATTGAACATTTTTTTTTACTTGTGTGGGACAATATTGCAACTGATGTTGCTCTCTCTCTTGCCGGTCAACACCTGTCCTTGCATCCTAACACACGTATAAACTGTCCCCTGACCCCTGTGTTTTTGGGTCGCTTGTCCTGTCATTAAGGACGCAACAAAAACTTAAGAATAGACCAAGACACACACACACACACACACACACACACACACACACACAAACATACACACACACACACACACACACACACACAAACACACACCTATTGCTTAGGGAGTACCTAAGCAATAGGAAGCAGAGAGTTACGGTGAGGGGTGAGACCTCCGATTGGTGTGAAGTAACCAGTGGAGTCCCACAGGGCTCTGTACTCGGACCTATCTTGTTTCTGATATATGTAAATGATCTCCCGGAGGGTATAGATTCATTTCTCTCAATGTTTGCGGACGATGCCAAAATTATGAGAAGGATTAAGACAGAAGAGAACTGTTTGAGGCTTCAAGAAGACCTAGACAAACTGCAGGAATGGTCAAACAAGTGGCTGTTAGAGTTTAACCCAAAAAAATGTAATATAATGAAGATAGGTGCAGGGAGCAGGCCAAATACAAAGTATTATCTAAGAGAGGAAATTCTTCAGGAGTCAGAGAAAGAAAAAGACTTGGGAGTTGATATCACGCCAGACCTGTCTCCTGCAGCGCATATCAAGAGGATAACATCAGCGGAATATGCCAGGCTGGCCAACATACGAACGGCATTCAGAAATTTGTGTAAAAAATCATTCAGAACTTTGTATACCACATATGTCAGGCCAATCCTGGAGTATGTAGCCCCAGCATGGAGTCCGTTTCTAGTCAAGGATAAGACTAAACTGGAAAAGGTTCAAAGATTTGCCACCAGACTAGTACCCGAGCTGAGAGGTATGAGCTACGAGGAGAGACTACAGGAATTAAACCTCACTTCGCTGGAAGACAGAAGAGTTAGGGGGGACATGATCACCACATTCAAGATTCTCAAGGGAATTGATAGGGTAGGTAAAGACAGGCTATTTAACACAAGGGGCACACACACAAGGGGACACAGGTGGAAACTGAGCGCCCAAATGAGCCACAGAGATATTAGAAAGAACTGTTTTGGTGTCAGAGTAGTTGCCCTACATATAATCAACCTATATGTGCCACAGAGTAAACTTGACCTTGACGCACTGCCTGAGTTTGTTAATGAAGAACCTACCCTGCTGGTTGGTGACCTGAATGCCAGACACCCACACTTTGGTGCCAACTGTCATCAGCCCAATGTCAATGGACGGAAACTGTCACTCTTTGTCAGGGGAAGTGAAAACCTTAGGGTCCTGGGTGATGAACAGCCAACTCACCTCAGAGGAGGAAGATTAGATTATGCTCTTCTGCTGAATGCACAGGACACGGATGCCAGTACACACATTGTGCACAGTTTATGTAGTGACCATTGGGCACTGATTACCACCGTCGACATGAGCAAGAGAAGGAAAGAGACAAATAAAAGAAAAAGGTTATCACTCGGACCAGATATGAGGCCGCACTTCATAAACAGGATGAGTGACTGGTTCACGGAAAACCAAATCCCAGAAGACATTAACACATTTGTTGATGACCTTAACCACCACATTGAGAGCTGTCTAAGAGTTCCGCGCCGTACGCCTGGGCGAAGTAACCCTCAGAGGAAGAAAATAAAATGGTATGAGAATGATTACATAAAGATGCTTAACGCAAATGTGCGAGACATGAGTAGAGAGTACCGGAGACATCCCACTGAAAGTAACCAAGAGTTGTTTAAAACTGTGTGTCAAGTAGCCAGGGAAGAGGAGATTAAAGAGCGGGAAAGACAATGGCTTGAGTTCACTAGCTCTATTGGACGGGAAACATCTGCAAGACAAGTGTGGACAAAAATTCAGATAGCTAAGGGGGGCAGAGCCCGGCCTGCGGCTCACAAAGACCCCCAGGGTAAGGCTGAGGAACTAATTCACAAGTGGAGTGATGCAGCATCCTCCTCCTCCCTCCCTGCAGAAATCAGCAGGGAACAGCTCCTGCGACATGATGACAGAAGAATTAGGATAACAAGAGCACTGTCTAGTGATGACGAATATTGGGAACCAATCACAGCCCAAGAAGTAAGGGGCGCTATGAAAAAGGGTAAAAGTACAGCACCTGGTGAAGATGGCGTCACCTACGACATACTCAATGCACTGTGTGAAGTGTGTGGGAATCCACTACGCCACCTGTTTAACAAGTCATTCCTAAGTGGAGTGTTGCCCACACAATGGAAACACGCAATAATTATTCCCATACCGAAGCCTAATGACCCTGGTAATTACAGACCTATCAGCCTCGTGTCATGCACTTGCAAGATGCTTGAAAGGATCATCCTAAACCGACTGTTGCACAAAATAGGCAGGTTAGGGGAGGGGGTCAATGGATTTGTTAAAGGACGGAGCACAGCAAATTGTATAGTTAATTACTTGGCTAATGACACGGCTAGGTACTCTGTATTTGTTGACATCAAAGGAGCCTTCGACAAAGCACAGGGGATTGCGATCCTGGACGAGCTTGCATGCATGGGTATCAAGGGGAGACTCATGAAATGGGTTGAAGACTACCTCACAGGAAGGAAAGCCAAGGTTTGCTTCAATGGAGCAGTCTCCAGAACAATGAATATGGAACTCGGGACCCCCCAAGGCGGAGTCTTAAGCCCTACACTATTCAATGTACTTATGAACGCCATTGCAAATATTGATTTTCCGGAAGGAACACAACAAGTGGGATATGCAGATGATGTCCTAATACAAGCTCCCACCTTGGGAAAAATTGAACAGTCCATTGAACTCCTCGGAAGGAAATGTATTGAGCTCGGTTTCACTCTCTCCACAAACAAGACGAAGGCATACTCCCATCACAAGCGGAGAGCAAATGAAGAACTGCAAATTAATGGTGTAACACTTGAATGGGTTGACCACTATCGGTACCTTGGCGTCACTGTCGGCTCTAACAAGGGAAAGAAAGAGGAGCTCAATCAACTCATAGGAATATGCAAAAGTCGACTCAGGGAACTGAAAGCTATGACCTGGAATGGACATGGAGCCTCTATTGCCGTGCTCAAAATGATGTACACAGCCTATGTGCGCTCCGTCATAGACTATGCCGCACCAGTACTGTGCACCTACTCCCAAAGCGATATGAAAAGGCTTGAAAGCATTCATAATGAAGCCATGACAATCATTCTTGGAGTCCCAAGAACTGCCAAAACGTCTAATCTACGAGAGGAGTTGTCCCTTCCCAGTATTAAAAGCAGAATTCAGGAGCTGAATGCTAAGCTTGCAATTAGGATAGCCAGAGATCCCCATTACAATGATATTGCCAAGAAAAAACTGAGCTCTGTGCTACTTTCAGGGGGAAACAGGAAAAGCAAAAAATGGCATCACAGAGCAGTCTGCTACCTTGAAGAGCTTCACCTGCTTGAGCAAGCCCGTGAGCTCCTGCCTGTAGAGAGGTTACCTCCCTGGGAGGATGACTCGTGCAAGATCATCATCAATGAAATGGCAATGAAAAAATCCAACATGATACCACAAGAAATGAGGCACAAGTATCTCGAGGACATTTATAAAGAAGCCGGAGATGAATTAGATCAAATCGACACTGACGGGTCATCTAATCCTATCAATGGCAGGGCTGGTGCAGCATACACGGTAATCAAGGATAATACCTTCCAACGCAGAAATGAAGAAAAAGCACGTATTGAGAACTATGCCTCTTCAACGCAAGCAGAGCTAACTGCCATTGTTATGGCGTTAAGGTTTCTTGAACGGAACACTAATGGTGCAGTGATTTGCACCGATTCAAAAGCAGCACTGCAAAGCCTAAGTAAAAATCAGGCAGAAAATCTTGCAATAGTCGCTGAAATCAAGAGAGCTGTGAGAGTACTTACCAACCAGGGAAGAGTCATCAAGTTTCTGTGGATCCCCTCCCATGTTGGAATATGTGGGAATGAACGAGCAGATGTGCTGGCTGCTGAAGGAGACCATATTGAATACTTCATACCCAAGACTCAACTACAAATTAGAGGTATTATCAGGCAACATCACCGTGACAAGGTAACTGAGGAAAGGAGGATAGAAGCACAAACCAGTGAATCTGTACGATGGTACAACATGGTTGCAGCTGGCAATCCCAATCAGTATGGCCGAAGAGGAGGACGACGAGGGAGAGAATCTGTAATAGCGAGAATCCGTCTTGGATACAAATATCCATGGAGATTTGGAATGGAAACAACAGTTGATCAGCGAAGTTGCAGAATCTGTGGTGAGAGTGATGGGCACCGCCTTGACCACTATCTACGTGAATGTGAACACCTGAGAGACATTAGGAATAACTGTAGAATAATAAACCCCACATTGTTTGAGTTAGGAAAACACTTTTTGTCAAATGTTGATACTGTTCTTAAAAGATTTCCCAATTTTGCACCCGCAAGATAACGTAAGCTTTTAAGGGTTGATAAATGTTAATGTTCTTGTTTGAGGAGCTGTTCACTTGAGACAGTTAAGCAAGTCCCAGCTGTGTCTGGGTACAAGTGACAGGACGAACAACCCAGCGGGTTTTCTTCCTATTGGGGAGTGTTGTACATTCTGCTATGGCGGTATGTTCACTCACAAAATGAGTGGCGCTGCCCAATAAACTCGCCCCTCGGGGCAAAATTTAAAAATTTAGTAGTTGACAAATGGAATGCATTAGGAAGTGATGTGGTGGAGGCTGACTCCATACACAGATTCAAGTGAAGATATGATAGAGCCCAATAGGCTCAGGAATCTGTACACCTGTTGATTGACGGTTGAGAGGCGGGACCAAAGAGCCAGAGCTCAACCCCCGCAAGCACAACTAGGTGAGTACACACACGCACGCACGCACGCACACACACATCACCTCACACCACATTCACTCATGCTGTTCAATGGATATAATACTGAGAGGTAAACTCCAGCTTATCTATGTATACGAAGAGTTTACTTCAACCGCTGCAAGTATGTGTGCAAAGGTCTTAATAACTCCTCCAGCGGCTGATAGGTCTTCTGCCCCATCACCAAACAGCCTAGTTGGTCAGTAAACGACTGTGGCAGCCTTAATAAACCTCCTAGGCTGACAGATCTTCAGCCCCATCACAAAACAGCCTAGTTGGTCAGTAAACGACTGTAGCAGCCTTAATAACCCTCCAGATGCTTATAGATCTTGAGCCCCATCACCAAACAGCCTAGTTGGTCAGCAAACGACTGTGGCAGCCTTAATAACCCTTCAGAGGCTGATACATAAGAACATAAGAATATAAGAACAAAGGTAACTGCAGAAGGCCTGTTGGACCATACAAGGTAGCTCCTATCTATAACCACCCAATCCCACTCATATACATGTCCAACCCACGCTTGAAACAATCGAGGGACACCATCTCCACCACGTTACGTGGCAATTGGTTCCACAAATCCACAACCCTGTTACTGAACCAGTATTTACCCAAGTCTTTCCTAAATCTAAACTTATCCAATTTATACCCATTGTTTCGTGTTCTGTCTTGTGTTGATAATTTTAATACCCTATTAATATCCCCTTTGTTATATCCATTCATCCACTTGTAAACCTCTATCATGTCACCCCTAACTCTTCGCCTTTCCAGTGAATGCAACTTAAGCTTTGTTAATCTTTCTTCATATTGTAACGGGGGGTGGGGGAAATAGCTCTATCTTGTCCATTATTCCACCCCCCAGTTAACTAACGAGGCCGGGGGAAACAGCTCTCTCTAGTCCGTTATCCCGTCCCCAGTTAGCCAACTATTCTAGAGCACTCCCAGAGTTCCTAAGGCAACCTCTCTCGTTCAACACCTTGTAACCTAGGTATTGGAATACCTAGGTTCCAAGACTACAAGGCGCCGTCACTTGATCAGTTACCCGAAAACTCTTGAGAGAACTCTAGAATACAGAGTCATTGCCACAAACGTATAAGAGAAAACGAAAGGAAAGAAATGAATAGTGAAGTAATTAGTGAGGGTTTGGGGTAAGAGGTAGGGAGGTGGGAGGAGCGAGGAGGGCCATTAGCTGAAAGTGAGAGTTTAGAGAAGGGCGGAGGGAGAGGTGTAGATAGGTAGATGTAGAAGAGTAGATAGTAGAAGTAGAAGAGTAGATAGTAGAAGACGAAATGCTGCCACCATCCATTCATGATCATTACATACAAGACAAGGAATGGAACTTGCCTGTATCACAAAATTCTCAAAGGATGTTATCATGAGTTCATTATTAGTATGTTCCCTCTGTACCATGTATCAACTCCAAACATGTACTCATTTATATCATGAACCCAGTAACCACTGAGGCTTTCTCAAATCCTCAACTCAAAGCTCTAGGGCACAAAGTTAAACACAATTTAAATAATAAATTCATAATTATATTTCACATGAAGTATCATAATATAAGCAATCCAATTCAAATGTTAAAGAGAGTCATCATCCAAGAATTCGAGAACCCTACAACTTGACTGCCCCTGATCATCACACAACATATGTAAACACGACCAAGTCACCTTAATGTTCACTCACCGAGTACTGAGTCTAAGTTGAATAGAGAGGGGGGGGGGGGGGGTCTGTAGCTTGACAGAGACTGTCTCGCCCCTGCCGGCCGACAGCCTCCCTGGTAGGGACGTCGTCTCTCTCTCGTCTGCTGCTCTGTCTGTTAATGCTTTTTGCTGGATAGCTCTCCGAGTTTATATTGGGGAACCTAGTAGCTAACTCCGCCCACAAATAGATAGCCTCCGGCACTACCAAGCCACTCCTTAAACGTCGGCATGTTTGAAGGCTACCAGACTACAATTATCAGCTTAGCGGAAGCAAGGTGAAATTCTCATGATCTGACCTCAGGTCACTTGGGGTCGTTAACGGTTAGAGGTGTGAGATCTCAGGCAGACAACTGGCGCCTCTCCGATCCTTGTCTGTGACTCATGTACTCTATGTATGTATTTTAAATAAACTAACCCAAACACTTTTACAGTGTTACATCTCCCCTTCTCCCCGAAAATAAAGTTTTTGCAACACTGCTAAAGCAAGCTAGCTGTGTGCGACAACTTTATTAACGAAAAGAATACATCCTAGCTAAACAAATATACATCATCCTACTCTAAAAAATGAAATATATAGACAGACGTCCATTGTCTCTGGCTGGGCGACGTCACTGCTTGGTCTTGTAGATAATCCTGTACCACATTTCTTCAACACAACTGCCTCCGTCGCTTCTCCGTCGTTAACGCACAACAACACTTGGTCAACCCGAAAGCCGTTACTACTTGAACTGAGCACAGGACCGTGGAATTCGGTTGTCCCAGCTGATCTGTAATTGGCCCTACGTCAGTCACCATGAGAGACGTATATTGGGGTTCTTCACAGCTATAGGGACTACAAGTTTCGAGACCTTCATATAGTTGCCAACAGTAGAAATCCCATCCTACTCTTCTTCCTCCCTGTTGCTCCAGCACGCCTCCTTCAGAGAGCTACTTCTGACAGCCACATCAAGTCCGCATGACACAGGAAGAATCACTCAACAGAGCAACCTGCTTGTAGGAGGGGCGGCCAGTTAAGGCAAACGATCCTGTCTTGCAATTACGCTCCCTGCAATGATGCTGACCCAGCAAGGGACAAGAGGCATCGTGTCTCACTCAGCTTGTCTTATCTTCTTCTTCTTTCTTCTCTTTTCCTCCTCCCATGGGTCTTTGACAAGCGACCTGGGGTCCATTGGGGTCTGTCCGTCCTGGGGTCCATCCTGGGTAGACCGATGTTGGTGGGACAGACTGGAGTCGTTGTTGTTCCTCTTCCATCTTTACTGGGTCGTCTGGGTTCGTCTGCAGAACGACCTGGGGTCCGTCCGTCCTGGGGTCCACTGGGTAGACCAATGTTGACCGACCGAGAGGGCTGCATCTTGGGGTCCCCTGGGGTGGTGGTGGTGGTGGTGGCCCTGACATCCAGGTAGGGGCTGGTCGTCGTGGTGGTGAGGAACAGCCGTGAGTGTGGTATAAGGCAGCCGTCTCCCTCTTCTGTATGTGCGTCTCTCCTCTCTTCTGGCTCCCACCTGTGAAATGAACAGAAAGGCGACA
This sequence comes from Procambarus clarkii, assembly GCF_040958095.1. NCBI lineage: Eukaryota > Metazoa > Arthropoda > Malacostraca > Decapoda > Cambaridae > Procambarus > Procambarus clarkii. The sequence goes on along the minus strand of NC_091182.1, from coordinate 11,260,024 downwards.
ATACGTGTTCCCAAGATGTTTGTGTGACCCTGTCGTTTGTATAGGGTTACACAGTCCTATCATACCGCTCTCCTCCTGGCAACAACTACACTTCAATTTTTAATAATTCAATTAACTCTGAATGATATTGACTTGGTGGAACATAAAACAGTAACAGAGTAAAGTTAGAGAAGAGAGAATAAGGTCATCACTACTTTTAACTTGTCACAAAAAAAAATCAACACTAATAGACAAAACACTAGCCTAAACTTAACTGTACCGTTCCTAATCTTAAGTACATAATTAACCATTACTCCCACCCTTAACCTACAGCCACCTACGTGACCCAGAGTGTTTCCCTAGCTTCTCCGCCGGTAAACAACTCCCAAACTGTTGTCACCCCTGTGACCAGACTATCTAACGTCGAGCGTCCCCAACGTGAAGTCTACTGACACACTAGTCCACACTAGCATGCTGTACAATACCAGTACACCTCGGGTTATTGCGTTCAAATGGAGTAAAACAGTCGATCGCAATAATCTGAGCAGAACCACACTTAAACTACTTAAGAACTACACCTGCCACTCCCCACTGACCTGGAGACCAGCGGTGGCTGGGTGTCCCCGTGGGACATGCGAGGTCACCTGTCACACTCAGCTGACCTGCACTACCAACACCGCTAAGTTCCCAAATCGCCAAATCTTATTACTAACATAAATCACTACACACGCAAGTTCTGGTGAACATTCCCTGAACACCACAAAACTCACAAAATCACTAAACACAACACCAGAGAATCACTATCTCCTAACCTGAAAAAAGTTCGCTAACTCGCGAATATTAAACACCTGTCAAGATCTCCCTGATAGCGCCTGAGCGGCAAAAAGACACGTGGGACTGAACAATGTTAAAAGAACACCAATACCTTAAACATTGTTCAACACCGCTGCCATCATTGTAACGGGGGGTGGGGGAAATAACTCTATCTTGTCCATTATTCCACCCCCCAGTTAACTAACGAAGCCGGGGGAAACAGCTCTCTCTAGTCCGTTATCCCGTCCCCAGTTAGCTAACTATTCTAGAGCACCTCCAGAGTTCCTAAGGCAACCTCTCTCGTTCAACACCTTGTAACCTAGGTATTTGACTACCTAGGTGCTAAGACTACAAGGCGCCGTCACTTGATCAGTTACCCGAAACTCTAGAGAGAACTCTAGAATACCGAATCATAGCCACAAACGTATAAGAGAAAACGAAAGGAAAGAAATGAATAGTGAAGTAATTAGTGAGGGTTTGGGGTAAGAGGTAGGGAGGTGGGAGGAGCGAGGAGGGCCATTAGCTGAAAGTGAGAGTTTAGAGAAGGGCGGAGGGAGAGGTGTAGATAGGTAGATGTAGAAGAGTAGATAGTAGAAGTAGAAGAGTAGATAGTAGAAGACGAAATGCTGCCACCATCCATTCATGATCATTACATACAAGACAAGGAATGGAACTTGCCTGTATCACAAAATTCTCAAAGGATGTTATCATGAGTTCATTATTAGTATGTTCCCTCTGTACCATGTATCAACTCCAAACATGTACTCATTTATATCATGAACCCAGTAACCACTGAGGCTTTCTCAAATCCTCAACTCAAAGCTCTAGGGCACAAAGTTAAACACAATTTAAATAATAAATTCATAATTATATTTCACATGAAGTATCATAATATAAGCAATCCAATTCAAATGTTAAAGAGAGTCATCATCCAAGAATTCGAGAACCCTACAACTTGACTGCCCCTGATCATCACACAACATATGTAAACACGACCAAGTCACCTTAATGTTCACTCACCGAGTACTGAGTCTAAGTTGAATAGAGAGGGGGGGGGGGGGTCTGTAGCTTGACAGAGACTGTCTCGCCCCTGCCGGCCGACAGCCTCCCTGGTAGGGACGTCGTCTCTCTCTCGTCTGCTGCTCTGTCTGTTAATGCTTTTTGCTGGATAGCTCTCCGAGTTTATATTGGGGAACCTAGTAGCTAACTCCGCCCACAAATAGATAGCCTCCGGCACTACCAAGCCACTCCTTAAACGTCGGCATGTTTGAAGGCTACCAGACTACAATTATCAGCTTAGCGGAAGCAAGGTGAAATTCTCATGATCTGACCTCAGGTCACTTGGGGTCGTTAACGGTTAGAGGTGTGAGATCTCAGGCAGACAACTGGCGCCTCTCCGATCCTTGTCTGTGACTCATGTACTCTATGTATGTATTTTAAATAAACTAACCCAAACACTTTTACAGTGTTACAATATGAAAGATTTCTAATTTGGGGAATTAACTTAGTCATCCTACGCTGGACACGTTCAAGTGAATTGATATCCATTCTATAGTACGGCGACCAAAACTGGACTGCATAATCTAAATGGGGCCTAGCCAGAGCAAGATATAGCTGAAGAACCACACCAGGTGTCTTGTTACTAACGCTTCGATTAATAAATCCCAGTGTCCAACTCGCCTTATTACGAACATTCATGCATTGATCTTTTTGTTTTAAACTCTTACTAATCATAACTCCCAGATCCCTTTCGCAATCCGACTTCGCAATCTCAACACTATCTAGCTCGTATCTTGTAACTCTATCATCATTACCTAGCCTCAAAACTTTACATTTATTAGCATTAAACTGCATCTGCCATTCTTTTGACCATTTTAAAACCCATTTAGATCAACTTGAAGTGATAGCGAACCAGTTGTATGAATTCCTGTTCTAAACTGACTTCCCCATTCTTAATGGGGGAAGTCAGTAATTACATCTTGAGCCCCATCTTGAGGGGCCTCGTAGCCTGGTGGATAGTGCGCAGGACTCGTAATTCTGTGGCGCGGGTTCGATTCCCGCACGAGGCAGAAACAAATGGGCAAAGTTTCTTTCACCCTGAATGCCCCTGTTACCTAGCAGTAAATAGGTACCTGGGTGTTAGTCAGCTGTCACGGCCTGCTTCCTGGGGGTGGAGGCCTGGTCGAGGACCGGGCCGCGGGGACACTAAAGCCCCGAAATCATCTCAAGATAACCCATCATCAAACCAACTAGTTTTTGCGTCACCTCGCAACAGCCGTGACCAGACACCCTTAACAATCCCTAACCGCGCAGGCGCGAACTACGCCACCATAAGGACAAAACCAGACGTAACTAAACCCATAGTTAATATCTATAATCACCCCACCCCTCGCAAACCACCCACTCAGCGTCTCAAGTACTGGCCAGAACTGCCCAATTAGGTTTCACGCCAGCCAGCGCCACCATGCTCGTAACTTCGTGGTTGGCCTCGTCAGGGGAGGGAATGTGGGTAAGAGAAAGGGAGGGGTAAAGAAGGGGAAGGTGAGTATAGGGGGTGGGGAAGGATGGGTAGGGGTAGTGGTGAGTTAATGCGTAGGGAAGGGATAGGATAGCACAAAAGATGGGGAGATTGAAGGGAAGGTATCGTCCCTGATAAAGCTGGGGAGGGGGGGGGGGACGAAGCTGAAGGGGTAAAAGGGGGGATCTTCCCTGATAAAGCTAAGGAAAGTTGACCCTTTATTTGTCAGGGATATTCCTTCGCGGGCCCTAAGCCTCTGGCTGGCCGCCACGGGAAAGCTTCAGGACTGTCCTCAACAGGGAGATCAGAACCCTGTCTTGATCCTCTATGTTCTTACGGGCTCACCATAGCCCGTGCTACATGGACACTTTGTTCTGAGTAGCTAAATCTGTAACAACAATAACAACCTCTATGTTCCTTTCCCCTCTCCCTTACCTCTGGTCAAAATAGTTATTAACGATATTGGTCAAAATAGTCCTTAACGAGATTACTGACAGGACATAAATGTCGTTTGTGTAGTGAACACAAAACACAAAAAAACATGAGGACAAATCGTTAAAAGAGCAGAATAAAACAGGGAAGAGGCAGAATACAATAGAAAAAGGCACAGAAAAAAAATGAGGAAGGTAATCCACCCTTCCTTATCCCCCAATTCTTCCTCTTTTTTCCATCCTTTTTTCCCCTGCACCCTTCCCTACCCTCCCTCATTCCTCTTCTATTTTCACTATCTCCACACTTCCTCCTCTCCACCTCCTCCTTTACTCGAGGGGAACTAAAGTAAATAATATATAATTTCAAGTTGAAATACAAAATAAAGAAAAAACAGAGTTCTGACGGGGCGTTCAGAACTCCAAATCCTTATTACCACGAGTCGCAGTTCTTTGGCAAAATAAGAACAAGCTTAGCTACGAAACTACATATCTTCTTGAGGTTATCTACGGGCTCACCATAGCCCGTGCTACCTGGAACTTTTTGTTCAAGGTAGCGAGTCTTAAACAACAACAACATTGAGGTTATCTTGAGATGATTTTGGGGCTTAGCATCCCCGTGGCCCGGTCCTCGACTAGGCCTCCTTTTTTTGTTATACATCCCCAGGAGAGCAGCCCGTAGCAGCTGTCTAATTCCCAGGTACCTATTTGCTGCTAGGTGAACAGGGGGCATCGTGGTGAAAGAAACTCTGCCCATTTGTTTCTGCCTCCACCAGGGTGTAACAAACTAGGTTTGTTGTAAGAATTATCCAGAATGTTTATCTACACATGGGAGAATGGGAAGCTGGACCCACGTGGTGACCCGTGAGCATTCACTGGGGTGATTGACAGTGAAAATAACTGGCGCCTTTGTTCACAGTTTCGTATAATGAATTATTCTATAGTATTCACTTATTTAGAGAAATTAGTCCTCATTCAAATTGTATAATATTACTGGTTATAATATCAAGAGTATTCTAATTATTAGGAGAATGAGTTAAGTCACCATCAGTGACGTCACGAGCTGTGACTAGAACTCTGTGCGGAAGGATTTGAGTGACCTCAGCGGTCACAGGTCAGCAGAGGTTCCACATTCAGTAATTCTTAAAGGTCAAATAGCCATCTTGTGATCGGGAATAGCTCTTCCTTAAGATGCTTGTGTAATTTAACTTCAGTTAAAATAATTCAACCAATCTGGATCATTCAGTGCAACAGAGGTTAATTGTTAAACTTAAGCCTTGCAAGTAACTTAGATACTAGGCGCAACAATACACTGCTCTGGTCTGGGTAGGACTAGCCGAGCAGAAGGACAGTGTGGAAAGAGGAGCGATTCGGGCAGGTGGCCTCCATCATCGTCCCCAAGACAGCACCAACAGCTAGCTGGTCGCCCAAGGTAAAGCTGCTCAGAGGTTTTAGATAGGGAATAGGTCAACTCATTGCCTCAAATGTAAAGTCAGGGAGTGTTAATTGACAGGGAGTGCCATTTATTTAGATTTTGTTTTAGTTTTTGAATAAACCATTTTGCTAGTAATTTGCATTTTTATTATTTTCCATTTCATTGGCTCCATTCTCATGTCCTTGTCACGTGGTCCCCACGAGGCTGAGTTGAATTGGGCGCCGATTCTAACACCGAATCAGAATTATCATTCCCGTTGATTTTTTAATTCCACACTTAAGATCCAAGGTTATATGTTACTAGTGGGGATCAAGCCCCAAAGTTATTGATTGACATGATCGATCCAGGCCTCGATCATTGCTCAGTGTTCTTGGTCTGGTGGTAGCAGCAAAAAGGCGACCCTAGGGTTTTGCTAGAAGCCTATGTCACGTCATACGGGTTGTAGAATCTTAAGTCGGTCAATCGTCTTAAGAGCACATCCCAGCAAACACAAATCATCTAGGAAACGTTCGTCTATCTCTTCCCATAGGTGTGTGAATGATTTGCATTGAGAATGATGCAGGAGAGCCTTTGAGAAACTTTTAATCAAAAAATCCAAACACAAAGGTTTTATAATAAATTGTTTTTCAACAACTATTTTGTTCCTAATGTATTACAAATAGTTTTTACATGTTTAAATATAAAATTTATGGTGTTTTTTTTTTAAATTCATTAATAAATTGTGAATGATATTTATTGGCTCAGTGAAATGTTCAAAATCCATTTAGTTATAATATGATCAGAAAAAAGTAGTTTTCAAAATTTTCTAAAAATCGCTCTTTTTAACACAATTTGACTCCTAATGCATTCCACTAAACACTAATATCATGTTTAAATATATAATTTATGTGTTATTCCCTAAAATAATTTATATAAATTATAAAAGTTGCTGGAAAGTGGTGTGTAAGAATCTGAAAACGTTTTGTTGTCTTATATTGGCGTGTTCTTATTAACTATGTCTTAAGTGCACAGTTTATCAAACAAGTAGATTAACATTCGTCAACCCTTAAAATCTTATATGTTTTCTTGCTGGGTGAATGGGTGAATCTTTAAGAACAGCTAGTATCTATATGACAAATAGTGTTTTCCCTAACTCAAACAATGTAGGGTTTATTATTCTACACATATTTCTAATGACTCTTAGATGTTTACATTCTCTGAAGTATAATTGTGAAGGCTGTGTCCATCACTCTCACCACAGATTCTTAAACTCCTCTCTGCAAGTTCAACTATAATTAATTTCCATTCTGAATCTCCATGAACATTTGTATCCAAAATGAAACCAATGTGGTTTCAAATAAGACAAATACATGAGTTTATGATAAATTCGTTTTCTGTAATATAACATTGATATGCTCTTTTTTTTAAACCGCATACTAAACTAAATCACGATCGAGGGTATATATTGCTTTTTAAGAATTAAGCTCCACCACTGACCGCCAATTAAGTGCTCACATCAACAGAGTTGATGGTCAACGCTCAACAGTATAAATGGGGTTTAGTATAAATGGGGTTAAGTCAGAGTTGGAAAATGTTGTAGGTTGAGTACCTCAAGGCTCTGTCCTGGGACCTCTGTTGTTTATAATACTGTATATATAAATGATTTAGATTCAGGTTTGAGTAACAACATTTGCAAATTCACAAAAAAATTCTCTAGAAGAACCTCAGTAAAAAAGGTAAAAAAAAAAAAAGGTTTCAAGCGCAGGTTGGACATGTATATGAGTGGGATTGGGGGGTTATAGAGAGGAGCTGCCTCGTATGGGCCAATAGGCCTTCTGCAGTTTTACCTTTGTTCTTATGTTCTTAATTACAGTTTCTATGCAGGCGATGAGTACTCACAATAACCTTAAGCGTCAAAACAAAAATGTGTATACTCTTTTTACTCTCCTGACCTTAGTTCTCGAGCTACGTCATTCATTTTGGTACCAACGTGTTCGCAATAAAATTCTCTAGAAGAACATCAGTAAAAATGGTCACAAAAAGTATATGGATACCAGCACCAAATAAATAACTATGTAGATGACTCGCCGTGAGCGCCCAACAGCAACAAAATGTTTTTACTCTTGAGATTGTTATCACTTCCACACTTGATCTACAGCATTAATTTTGGTATCAATGGACTCGCAATGAAATTCCCAACATGGTGATATGAATATAAACGTAGAATAATGGTCGCGGCCCACCCGCAAGAGTGTGGGAAGTGGCGGAACTATTACCCAGTATCGGTGACGAGACGACACATGGGCGATACAGTGCTTTGAAAGTTTATAATTATTTCACTGTCCTGACATTATTATTCTATGTACGTCATTCATTTTTGTGCCAATGTGTTCGCAATAGAATGTTCTATGAGCCCGTAGGTAAAAAAGAGCAACAAAGCGTAAGATAGAATAGCACCAAATATAAAACAACGCTGGAACATGTCAGTGAGCGTCAAACACACACGAAATGTTTTTACTGTTGTTATGTTATCTGTTATAGATAGGAGCTGCCTGGTATAGGCCAATAGGCCTTCTGCAGTTACCTTTGTTCTAATGTTTTTGCCCTGTAACCTAAATGGTTACAGAGGCACATATATGGGCTTAGGGACTGAAACCCACAATACATTTAGCTAAGCTGGTTACAATCTTGATGATATAGATACAAAACTAAAACAGTGGTTCTTAAACTGAAACCAAACAAATCCCCAGGGCCGGATGAAGTGTTTGCCAGGGTGCTTAAAGAATGCAAAGAGGAGCTTTCCGAGCCACTGTCTACCATATTTAATAAATCAATAGAGTCAGGCAGAGTGCCAGAGTCATGGAAGGTAGCTAATGTGGTACCAATTTTTAAGAAAGGAGATAGATCACTTGCGTCAAACTATCGGCCAATTAGCCTAACGTCTATTGTGGGAAAGTTACTTGAATCAATAATTGCAAATACAATTCGTCTCCATCTTGAAAAACATAAATTAATAAATGAGTCACAACATGGTTTTACAAATGGCCGTTCATGGTTAACAAATTTGCTAACTTTTTTTTCCAGCATAGTTGAGGCAGTTGATAGTGGTAAGGATTATGATGTTTTGTACCTTGACTTTAGCAAAGCTTCTGATACAGTGCCACATGAAAGACTAATTAAAAAAAATAGAAGCTCATGGTATTGAGGGTGCTATATTAAGTTGGATTAGGGCATGGCTATTCCAAAGGAAACAGAGTTAGTATAAATGGGGTTAAGTCAGAGTGGGATAATGTTGTTAGTGGAGTACCTCAGGGCTCTGTCCTGGGACCTCTGTTGTTTATAATATATATAAATGATTTAGATTCAGGTTTGAGTAGCAACATTTGCAAATTTGCCGATGATACGAAAATCGGTAGGGAAATTAATTTTGAGGACTCACTATCACTTCAAGTTGATCTAAATTGGGTTTTGAAATGGTCAAAGGATTGGCAAATGCAGTTTAATGCTGATAAATGTAAAGTTCTGAGGCTAGGTAATGATGATAGTTACAAGAGTCCGCCCTGAGGACAGAGTTGGACTCTCTGCGTGAGGAGGTGCGTCAGCTTAAAAAACAACGAGAAGTAACGAAGGAGGAGACCAGCAGTAAAGGGACCTCGTCTTGGAGAGTTGCGAAAGACAGGGGCCTTAAGAAGACTTTGATAAAGCCGCCTTCAAACGCCATAGCAACTTCAAATTCATTTGACGTTTTGGAGGACGAGTGCTGTGGAGAGACTGTGGATCGCGCAAAAGGGAAAGCAACGAAGAGAAAGGAAGCGCAGGCCCCTCAGAAAGTAAAGGAAGTACCTAAGCAAACATTAGTTGTGGGAGATTCCCAGATAAGGTATTTGGATAGAACGTTTTGTGCTAGAGATAGGGGGAACAGGTTAAGGGTTTGCTATCCCGGAGCTGGCATTGGTGATATTATAAACAACATGAATGATATTATGGCTGGTAATGGGAACAATCCCATTATTTGCATTAGCGTGGGAGGAAATGATGTTGGTCGAGTCAGGAGTGAGGAACTGATTCAGAGGTATAAAACAGCCATAGAGTTAGTTAGGAGCAAGGGAGGAATCCCGATCATATGTGGCATTCTTCCAAGAAAGGGAGTGGGAAATGAATGGATATCGAGGGCACTTGGTGTCAATTGCCGGCTGGAAAGATATTGCAAATCAAATGCAATATCTTTCATAGACAACTGGGAAAACTTCTATGGAAGAAATGAAATGTATGCTCGTGATGGGGTGCATCTATCGAGAGCTGGGGTTGTTGCTGTTGCGAACTCGCTAGAAGAAGTGGTTAGAGGTGTTTGTTTGGGTTTAAACTGTTAGTAGATAGAGGTATGGGAATTGATTTGGAGGAAGGAGGTAATAAAAGTATGTGTTTGTGGGAGAAAGGAATTGGCAAAACGATCAGGGAAAGAGAAGGTCCGCAAAATAACAATTCACTTAGGGTATATTACACTAACAGTAGAAGTCTAAGAAATAAAATTAACGAATTAAATGCTCTTGTCTGCACAGAAAAAATAGATATTATTGCACTTACCGAAACGTGGATGAATGTAGAAAATAGAGAACTATTAGCTGAATATCAAATATATGGATTTAAACTATTTCACACAGATAGATATATTAGACGAGGAGGTGGAGTAGCCATATATGTTAGGGACAATTTGAAATGTAGTCTCAAAGAGGGAATCAAAACAGAGCCACACTCAGAAACTATTTGGATTGAATTAAACGAAAAAGCTAATAATATTATAATAGGAGTAATATATAGGCCACCAAATTTAGACAGAATGGAAGCAAAGCATCTATGGGATGAAATATCTAGAGCATCTAGATCTAACAGTATTTATGTCATGGGTGACTTTAATTTTAGCGGAATAAACTGGTTGAACAAAACAGGGAATAGTGAAGCAGAAGATTTTCTAGAATTAATTGACGATTGCTTTCTTACGCAACACATTAAGGAACCAACACGGGAAAATAATATTTTAGATTTAGTGTTAACTACCAGGGAAACGCAAATTAATGACATCGAAATAGGGAGTGAGCTAGGGAGCAGTGATCACAAAGAAATCAGATTTAGCATAGAATGGAATAGACCAGTAGGAGAAAATTCTGTTAAAGTGCCAGATTTTCGAAAAGCTGATTTTAATAGCCTAAGAAATTTTTTGGGTCAAATTGATTGGAAAGGCTTGGGTATGGGGTGTGGGCCGGTCTTGGAGCGAGACATGAACCCAGCGATAGGTGACTTAAATGTGGATTTCGATGTGGATTCAATATATAACTTATTTAAGAATATTCTAAACAAAGCACAGGAACGTAGTATACCATACAAATTGAATAGATCGTATACTAATGACCCAAAGTGGATAACAAAGAATTTGAAGAACCTTATAGGTAAAAAGAGAGCTTGGTACAAAAGGATTAAAAATGGGGAGGTCACTTTAGAACAGGAATTCGTACAACTGGTTAGAAATGTTAAAAAAGAGATAAGGAAAGCAAAAAGAAACTATGAAGTTCGCATAGCAGGGCAAGCAAAGACAAATCCTAAAGGGTTTTTTCAGTTATATCGTACTAAGACTAGGGAAAGGATAGGTTAATTAAAAACTGAGACAGGTCAAATAACAGATAGTGATGAAGAGATGAGTAGTATTTTTAATAAATATTTTGTATCTGTATTTACTAAAGAAGAACTTAACAATATGCCTTCAGCCGAACAAGTCTATGTGGGTGGGGACGAGGACAGGTTGACGAGTTTAGTAGTTACCAGGGAGGATGTTCTTAAACAAATAGTAAAACTCAAACCAAACAAATCCCCAGGGCCGGATGAAGTGTTTGCTAGGGTGCTTAAAGAATGCAAAGAGGAGCTTTGTGACCCACTGTCAACCATATTTAATAAATCAATAGAGTCAGGCAGAGTGCCAGAGTTTTGGAAAGTTGCTAATGTGATACCAGTTTTTAAGAAAGGAGATAGATCACTTGCGTCTAACTATCGACCAATTAGCCTAACGTCTATTGTGGGAAAGTTACTCGAATCTATAATAGCAAATAAAATTCGTCTTCATCTTGAAAAACATAAATTAATAATTGAGTCGCAACATGGTTTTATAAATGGCCGTTCATGTTTAACAAATTTGTTATCTTTTTATTCTAGCATTGTTGAGGCAGTTGATAGTGGTAAGGATTGCGATGTTGTATACCTTGACTTTAGCAAAGCTTTTGATACAGTGCCACATGAAAGACTGATTAAAAAAATAGAGTCTCATGGTATTGGGGGTGCTATATTAAGCTGGATTAGGGCATGGCTATACCAAAGGAAACAGAGAGTTAGTATAAATGGAATCAAGTCAGAGTGGGAAAATGTTGTAAGTGGAGTGCCTCAAGGCTCTGTCCTGGGACCTCTGTTGTTTATAATATATATAAATGATTTAGATTCAGGTTTGAGTAGCAACATTTGCAAATTTGCCGATGATACGAAAATCGGTAGGGAAATTAATTCGGAGGAGGACTCACTATCACTTCAAGTTGATCTAGATAGGGTTTTGAAATGGTCAAAGGATTGGCAGATGCAGTTTAATGCTGATAAATGTAAAGTTCTGAGGTTAGGTAATGATGATAGAGTTACAAGATACGAGCTAGATGGTGTTGTGATTGCGAAGTCGGATTGCGAAAGGGATCTGGGAGTTATGATTAGTAAGAATTTAAAACAAAAGGATCAATGCATAAATGTTCGTAATAAGGCAAATCGGTCACTTGGATTTATTAATCGCAGCGTTAGTAACAAGACACCTGGTGTGGTTCTCAAGCTATATCTTGCTCTAGTTAGGCCCCATTTAGATTATGCAGTTCAGTTTTGGTCGCCATATTATAGAATGGATATAAATTCACTTGAACGTGTCCAGCGTAGGATGACTAAGTTAATTCCCCAAATTAGAAATCTTTCATATGAAGAAAGATTAACAAAGCTTAAGTTGCATTCACTGGAAAGGCGAAGAGTTAGGGGTGACATGATAGAGGTTTACAAGTGGATGAATGGACATAACCGGGGGGATATTAATAGGGTATTAAAAGTATCAACACAGGACAGAACACGAAACAATGGATATAAATTGGATAAGTTTAGATTTAGGAAAGACTTGGGTAAATACTGGTTCAGTAACAGGGTTGTTGATTTGTGGAACCAATTGCCGCGTAACATTGTGGAGGTGGGGTCCCTCGATTGTTTCAAGCGCGGGTTGGACAAGTATATGAGTGGGATTGAGTGGTTATAGAATAGGAGCTGCCTCGTATGGGCCAATAGGCCTTCTGCAGTTACCTTTGTTCTTATGTTCTTATGTTCTTCTTAAGATACGAGCTAGATGATGTTGAGATTGCGAAGTCGGATTGCGAAAGGGATCTGGGAGTTATGATTAGTAAGAATTTAAAACAATAGGATCAATGCATGAATGTTCGTAATAAGGCGAATAGGACACTGGGATTTATTAATCGAAGCGTTAGTAACAAGACACCTGGTGTGGTTCTTAAGCTATATCTTGCTCTGGTTAGGCCCCATTTAGATTATGCAGTTCAGTTTTGGTCGCCGTATTATAGAATGGATATAAATTCACTTGAACGTGTCCAAAGTAGGATGACTAAGATAATTCCCCAAATTAGAAATCTTTCATATGAAGAAAGATTAACAAAGCTTAAGTTGCATTCACTGGAAAGGCGAAGAGTTAGGGGTGACATGATAGAGGTTTACAAGTGGATGAATGGACATAACAGGGGGGGGGGGATATTAATAGGGTATTAAAAATATCAACACAGGACAGAACACGAAACAATGGGTATAAATTGGATAAGTTTAGATTTAGGAAAGATTTGGGTAAATACTGGTTCAGTAACAGGGTTGTTGATTTGTGGAACCAATTGCCGCGTAACGTGGTGGATGTGGGGTCCCTCGATTGTTTCAAGCGTGGGTTGGACAAGTATATGAGTGGGATTGGGTGGTTATAGATAGGAGCTGCCTCGTATGGGCCAATAGGCCTTCTACAGTTACCTTTGTTCTTATGTTCTTATAAAATTCAGTATAAGTCGTCACATTATCAATGTGTTCGAGATCAACCACAATTTAATGAATGGATATAACATAGGGGATATTAATTGGGTATTAAAATTGTCAACACAAGACTCGAAACAATGGGTATAAATCGGATAAGTTTAGATTTAGGAAAGACTTGAGTAAATACTGGGTCAGTATCAGGGTTGTTGATTTGTAGAACCAATTGCCGCGTAACGTGGTGGAGCTGGGGTCCCTTGATTGTTTCAAGCTCGGGTTAGACATGTATATAAGTGGGATTGGGTGGTTATAGATAGGAGCTGCCTCGTATGGGCCAATAGGCCTTCTGCAGTTACCTTTGTTCTTAATTACAGTTTCTATGCAGGCGATGAGTACTCACAATAACCTTAAGCGTCAAAACAAAAATGTGTATACTCTTTTTACTCTCCTGACCTTAGTTCGTGAGCTACGTATTTCATTTTGATACCAACGTGTTTGCAATAAAATTCTCTAGAAGAACATCAGTTAAAATGGTCACGAAAAGTATATGGATACCAGCACCAAATAAATAACTACATAGATGACTCTCCGTGAGCGCCCAACAGCAACAAAATGTTTTTACTCTTGGGATTGTTATCACTTCCACACTTGTTCTACAGCGTTAATTTTGGTATCAATGGACTCGCAATGAAATTCCCAACACGGTGATATGAATATAAACGTGGAATAATGGTCGCGGCCCACCCGCAAGAGTGTGGGAAGTGGCGGAACTGTTACCCAGTATTGGTGACGGGACAACACATGTGCGATACACCGATTTGAAAGTTTCTAATTATTTCACTGTCCTGACATTATTATTCTATGTACGTCATTAATTTTTGTGCCAATGTGTTCTCAATAGAATTTATCTTAAACTGGTTGGGAGAGGTACAGTCTTTAACATAATTGGGAAGGTCATTCCACATTTGAGGTCCCTTGATTTGTCAAGCATTTCTAGTTTGACTAAGTCGTACTCTTGGAATATCAAATAGGTATTTGTTTCTGGTGTGGTGCTCATGGGATCTGTTACAACCTTCTAGGAAGCTTTTAAGGTCAGGATTAACATTACAGTGCAGCGTTTTATATATATAAAATACACATGAGAGGATGTGCAGGGACTTAATATCTAACATATTCAGAGATTTGAGTAAGGGGTCCATATATACTGCCCGGTTGCCTGAAATGCTATGCCTACTATAGTGGCTTTAGGTATTGTATGCATTAGCTCTATCTATAAATCCAACATTATGTTTGTAAATCAACTATGCATGTACTTTCCTGAATAAAATTGATTTTACTGTACACTTATATTCTCTGTGGTTTTGTTATCCCCTATCGTTTGTGAGAAAAAAAATGACTAATGCGTTCGGCGAATGACTTTGACTTCAACTTCACTTTGACTTCGTTCATGGCATAATATTTTCCATAATATATAAGGGTATGACAATGCATTTATATTATTTTGTATAAATAATTTTGAAATTTCATGTACCCTAAAAATAGTAATATAAAGAATAAGAATAATTAAATAATTGTTGTAGTAAATTGTCACACGTTCATCATACGCAAATGAACACACAGTGTGGAGCGTAAGTACAACAAGATCCCCGCCATTTTAAAACACGGCCTCGAATGTAAGTAATGTTTTTCTCTTACTAACACTGTGTTATACAAGAGATTAGGTCTTGAATTCACAAATTTAGTTGTTACATCTGACAGAGTAGGTTAGACGGTGTAATGCTGGTCCATGTTGACGTATTTGTGGGCTTGGTGGTGGTTTAAATGTGATGGCACCCCAATATGGGCACCCCACAACTGCTGCATATTCTAGCTTTGGACTAACAAAAGTGGTGAACAATTTCTTTAGTATTTCGCCATCCATGTTTTATTTATTTATGCATATACAAGAATGTACATAAGGAATGTGAGGATACAAATATGGTAATTACAGTCTTGTAAAGCCACTAGCACGCGCAGCGTTTCTGGTAGGTCCTTAATCTAAGAAAAATTTCAGTAGGTAAATACTTGCAAAATTTATAGACAAAAAAATGATAACAGTTACATGAAATGAAAAAAAAGAAGATGAGAGAAAATTGTAGGTACAGTATATTAAAGCACATAGGTAGCTAAGATTGATTGCAATGACAGCTTGAATGGTAGTTGACAAAAATTGGTAGGCACAATACAGCAGAAACAATATAAGATTGATTGCAATGACAGCTTGAATGGTAGTTGACAAAAATTGGTAGTCACAATACAGCATATGGCTAGCACATAAAAGAAGACATCAATGAACACAATGATAAGGTTGTTTGATATTACATAAAAATTAGGAGATTGGGTAACACTAGGTACAGAGCAAATTTAAAGCTCAGTGTAGGAAACTAAGGAGATGAAGTTAGGTACTTTTTGGTTTTGCTTTTAAATAAGGCAAAAGTTTTACAGTTTTTCAATTCACTAGGGAGTGAGTTCCAGAGACTAGGTCCCTTAATTTGCATAGAGTGTTTAAACAGATTAAGTTTGACCCCGGGGATATCAAAGAGATATTTATTTCTGGTGTGGTGATAATGGGTCCTATTACATATGTCCAGGGAGAGTTTCAGAGCATGGTTTGCATTTAAGAACAGGGTTTTGTAAATGTAGTTGACACAAGAGAATGTGTGGAGGGAGTTAATATTTAGCAAGTTTAGGGATTTAAACAAGGGAGCTGAGTGTTGTCTGAAAGCAGAGTTAGTTATTATTCTGATAGCAGATTAGTTATTAATCTGATAGCAGATTGCTTTTGTATTTAAAAGCAATTCTGAAGTTGGAATGCATGGCATAGGCTCCTCACACAATGTTCTTTATGTGGTCCTCAGGTGATAGTTTTCTATTTAGAACCACCCCTAGATCTCTTTCTTTATCAGAATTCCTTAAAGATTTCTCACATAATTTATAGGTTGTGTTGGGTCTATGTTCTCCTAATAATAATTCTGTGTGTGTGTGTGTGTGTGTCTGGATGTGTGTGTCTCCAGTTCTCTGTGTCCATCTCTCTCTCTCTCTGTATGTATGTATGTATGTATGTATGTGTGTGTGTGTATATATTGTGACGGTTACGCGTTGGTGTTCGGCTGTTTAAGGCTAGGGGTATGGCCTCGTCACATAGTTATAAAAAAAAATAGAAAAACTGGAACTTCGTCTGTGGTAAGGTAAGGAGAAGACACACAAAACACAAGTAAAACTTTAACAATGAAATTTTAATTACGTTAAATAAATCAAAACATGAAAATAATGCACAAACAAATATGTATAATAAAATCAATGAATCAAAATAATAAGAATACTTAAATGACACAATGAAAAGTTACGTTAAGGTAAAATAAGAAGTGCAACACAAAGGTAAGTGGGAGGTGCTGGAATATTGGCTTAAAGCCACCACCTCTCTCAGTACACGCTAACGTCTAGCTGGGAGGAGTGCTGGCTACGAAAGCACGGAACATTCTGAGGACTGATGTTGGGGCGACCCCAGACATCAGGTAGTATTGGGGGCGAGTGCAGGTGCAGCCAGACCGGCGACCAATCAGCGGAGCCGTAGCGATCAACGGGTAGTTTGGTGGTTGGAGTTCGAACAGGTGGCTGGTTGCATACGTTTCTGCTCACCCTGGCAAGCCTTGCTGGTGCTGGTGTTGTTGTCGTTGTTGGACATTTCTTCCATAGTCTTTTTATATAATTGTGAAGACGTAATTTTGGAGGGAAGAGCAGGCTCAATCTCTTGAAGGAGATTATCGTCACAACTCTCCCCCGAAGCCTGCGGTTCTGGAAGAAGTACGTCGTTATGTGGTGGAGTATTAGATGGAGTTGCTTCTACTTCATAAACTCTGGAGAGGGCATCGGCTATGGTGTTGTCAGAACCCTTGATATAGCGGATCTCCAGGTTGAAGTCTTGTAAATACAGAGCCCATCGTAGAAGACGCTGGTTGGTGAATTGGGCTTGATGTAGGAAGCGGAGAGGGTTGTGGTCTGAGAAGATGGTGGTAGACCTGGCGCCTTGTAGGTACGGAGCGAAGTGTTGGAGGTTCAGGACGATGGATAGTAGCTCCTTTTCAATAGTGCTGTAGTTCCTCTGGTGTGGTTTCAGTTTGTAGCTGTAGTAGCTGACAGGTAGAACCTCCTCGCCTCGTAGTTGCATCAGGACACCACCAACGCCGGTACCACTGGCGTCGACATGAAGGACGAAAGGCTTGGTGATATCTGGAGAGGCGAGAATGGGGTTAGAACAGAGGAGGAATTTGAGTTGTTCGAAAGCAACGGTTTGCTGCATGGTCCAATTATACCGTTGCTTGGGACTGGTTAATAGAATTAGAGGTGTGGCGACTGTACTGAAATTCCTCACAAACCTACGGTAGTAAGAGGCAAGACCAAGGAAGCGCAGGAGCTGCTTCCTGGTGGTAGGCTGTGGATACTGTAGGATGGCTTGAGTGTGTGAGTCTAACGGAGCTATGCTGCCACTCCCAATAACATGACCCAGATAACGCACTTTACCTTTCGCGAAAGTGGACTTGCCCAGGTTGATGGTGAGGCCGGCTGTCAGGAGCTTGGAGAACAGACGTCGCAGCTGGAGCAGATGTTCACTCCAGGAGTTGGAGGCTACGACGATATCGTCCAGGTAGGCGTATGTGTTATCCAAGCCCTGGATGACACGGTTGACAGCTCTTTGAAAGGTGGCCGGGGCATTACATAGTCCGAAAGGAAGGCGTTCATATCTGAAAAGTCCAAAAGGAGTGATGAAGGCAGATATCTCTTTAGCGCGCTCCGTTAGACACACTTGATAGTACCCCTTAAGCAAGTCCACTTGGGACAAGTACTGGGCACTACCAATGGCATCAAGGATGTCATCTATCCTTGGCAAGGGGTAAGCATCCTTGACAGTGACAGAGTTCAGTTTTCGATAGTCAGTGCACAACCGCACCTTACCTTGGGGTTTGGGCACCAAGATACAAGGTGAGGCCCAGGGGGACTCACAAGGTGTAGCCAGTCCATGATCCAAGAGGTATTGCACCTCAGCACGCATGACTTCCTTCTTGCTCGGGCTGATTCGGTAGAAGGGTTGACGAATCGGCCGGGTGTCGGGGAGCAGTTGGATGTCGTGCTGGGTAACATTACACTCTTGGGGATCATCTCTGAACAACTCTTGATGTTCTCTGAAGATCTTGACGAGAGGTGCACTATGATTATCCTGAAAGTATTTGGGAAGATCATTAAGGATTTCGGAATTAGAAAGCGCTGACTCCTTGTCAGTGCTTTCGGGAGGAGAAGCTGGGAAGGTCTCACTGTGGATGTAGGGTTCTGTGAATGTGGAATAGTTAATCAAGACAGTGGGAGGAGTACCATTATATTGCTTCAGGAGGTTGACGTGGCACAGCTGGGTCTTCCGCCGCCTATCTGGAGTCTCTATCACATAATTATTATTATTCCTGCACTCTTTGACGCAGTAAGGTCCTGAAAATCTGTTTTGTAAAGGTGAACCTGGGATAGGGAAATAAGCAAGGACGAAGTCTCCCGGCTTGAATTTTCTTACTTTGCTGGTCTGGTCGTAATGAGTCTTCATTCTCACCTGGGCTTTCAATAGATTATCATGGGCAAAGCGGTGGACTCTCTCTAGAATGTGCTGAAGGTTTTGAAGAAACTGGGGCACATTCTGATGCTCACTGAAGGTGGCATCTCTGAGAGAGTCTTTGAAAGCCTTAAGGGGAGTACGGCACTTACGGCCGTAGAGCATCTCATAAGGAGATACTCCTAGGGACTCATTGGGGAGACTTCTGAAAATACACATTATTAGGTCAATCTGCTTATCCCAATCCTTTGAGGTTTCACTACAAAACTTTTTCAAGAGTGCTTTGATGGTCTGATGACTACGTTCAAGAGAACCCTGTGAAGCAGGATGATAGGGGCTGGACAATACCTGTTTGATGTTGAACTCCTCCAGTGTCCTTTTGAAGAGATCACTGGTGAAGTTGGTGCCACAGTCACTTTGAATCTCCCTGGGAAATCCGTATTGAGTGAAGATCTTCAATAGATGTTTGATAACCGTAGCAGCCGTGATGTTCTTCACTGGAACTGCTATGGGAAATCTGGTGGTAGGACACAGGATGGTTAGGATGTAGGCGTTACCTGAACTGGTCCGAGGTAAAGGACCAACACAGTCTATTATGAGTCTGTGGAAAGGTTCCACAGGCACCTGTATGGGAATCAGTGGTGCTCTGGGAATGGAGACGTTCGGTTTGCCTGCCATCTGACATGTATGACACTGTTTTACGTACTGTTTGACGTTGTTTACCATACCTGGCCAGTAGTAGTCTTGACGAATCCCATGGTAAGTCTTGTTGAAGCCGTAGTGGGAGAATGCTCCATGGGCCAGGTGTAGAATAGTGGGCCGCAGGCTGGTGGGAATCACAAGTTGTTCGGTGTTGGCCCAATCGTCCTCCTCCTTTAGTTTACTGGGTCTATATCTGCGGTAGAGCAAGTCGTTCTCTAGGAAGAACCCAGGAATACTGTCGGGTTGAGTCTCAGCCTGGAAAAACAATGGTGTTAAAGTAAGATCTTCCCTCTGCAACTTACGGAACTCCAACTTGGTCAGATGCGGGGGTAGTTTCTGAGGGTCTTGAGGGACAGCGGTAGCAGTAGAGTCAGCTGGCTGTGGAAGTGCGGCTTGCGCACGGGTGGTCACGAGAACCGGAGGAGAAACTTCATCACTCTCTTGAACCTCTGCTGGAACATACTCAAGAATAGGGTTACTTGGCACAGAGTTACACACCTGGGGTTTGTCCATGACGATCAGGTTGGTCGGTTGCAGGTCTTCTGCCAAGTCGTTGCCTAGGAGAAGTTGCACTCCAGGCATGGGAAAAGGCTTTTCCCTGACGGCGACTTGGACTTCCCCGTTCACGTAGGGACAATCCAGGTGGACTCTGGCGAGAGGGTATGGAGTGGTAGCAGTGAGGTCAGTGATGAAGACTGTTTCCCCGGTGTAGACTATGTTGGGCACAGCCGACTTCAAGATGATCGATTGTAGAGCCGCTGTGTCCCTCAAGATCTTCAATTTGAAACGTCCCTCCGGATTTGAACCGTTGGCAGAGACAGTTCCAGTATACAGGTGGTTACTGAAAAGAGAAAGATCATTAACATCAACACCAACATTCATCACAGGCTTACCGGACTTAGGAGGAGTTGGTTTGGGTCGTTGTTGGTCAGTGGTTCCCTTGTATTGAGACTTACCACACTTGTCTATGGTATGTCCATAGAGTCTACAATACTTGCAGTACAGTTGTGAACCAGCTTGATCGGGGCTCACCTTCTCGTAACTGTACCACGACTTCTTACTGGAGGATGGTTCAGGTGTCAGCCGGTGGATGAGGCTGTAAGTGTCAGCCGACTTAGCACACTTCAGGTAGTCGGTTTCTTCTTTATCTGCTAAGTAGAGGCGGACAGGAGGCGGCACACGTCTCAAGAATTCTTCAACAAGCATCAGGTTGACGAGTTCTGCAAAAGTAGAGACATGTGCTGCTTCCAGCCATTTCATGAAATACCTCCGTTTCGTGTTAGCAAACTCAAGGAAGGTAGTGGTACTTGCCTTCAGGTGGTCACGGAATTTCCTTCTATAACTTTCGGTGGAAAGTAGGTAGGCGTCTAACACTGCTTGTTTCAGAGTGTAGTAGTCATTCTCAGACGCCAAAGTACTGAGTGTGACTGCAGCTCTACCTGTAAGATGGACTCTGAGAAGTGTTGCCCATTGGTCGACAGGCCAACTGAGTTGATTAGCAAGGGTTTCAAAGGTGGTAAAGAACACATCAACTTCTGCTTCTACAAAGGATGGCATTAACTTACTTGCATGTGATATATTAAAACTGACGGGAAGATTGGCAGTAGCTTGCTGGCGTTGAGCGAGGTGTGAAGTTTCCAACGTGTATTCCCGTTGACGACACTCAAGGGCCAGAGTCGCTTGTTGCTTGTCATGTTCGCGTTGTATTTCCAACTCGCGTTGTTTGGTTTCAAGCTGTAAGCGTTCCCGCTCCTGGAGTGTTTCAAGCTGTACTCGTTCACGTTCACGGAGCATTGCAAACTCACGTTCCTTGAGGGCGATCTCTTCCTTTCGTATGGCAGCTGCTTCCCTTTGCTGTTCGCGGGCTTCCCTTTGCTGCTCACGTTCAATCTTGGCCAGCTCTAGTTTGAGTTTCAGCGTTGCCAAATCAGTTTTATCTGCAATATAGTAAGTTTCATGAGTTTCAGAGTCTATCTTACCTTGCTCTAAATAGTAATCCAGCAACAGGTTGTGTAGGTCATTTTTGTTGGCTTGGTAGGGAACTTCTAGTTGATACTCATGTGCAAGAGTTTGTAGTTCAGTCCTCTTGGCACGACTTAAAGTCCCTATTTCACCTGCTGGATTTGCACGGAAAGTTTGGAGACGAAACATGGTGAAATTAGCAAATAAAGGTACACGAATGTTCAATAATGAAATGTCAGAAACAGGACAACGTGGCAACTGGTACCTATCCTGTGTGATCTTTAACAATTTAACGTTAAGTGAAAGATATTAAATTAAATCAAGGGCGCAGGAAATCTTGTACCCGGTACTCATGTAAGAGAATAAGGGCAAGAAAATCCTACTAACAAATGAAACAAAGTTTCGAAAACAAATGAAACAGTTAAATGCTTCAAAAGTAAAATTGGTAGTCCAAGGATGTAGGCATACCTTGCCAAGTCTCTATAGGACATAAAGCAAGTTTTTCCTACTGAATTTAATATGATACTTACAGAATTAGCGAACTTTTGTGCTCTGAAAAAATAAGCTAATTCCCTACCGTTGTATGTATCATCATCTCTGACTGACGTGTAGGGGTGCGAGGTGTCAACTTGTGACGAGAACTGCTGCTGAGGTCCCAATTCAGCAACTAAAGTTCGAGCTAGAGGAACTATGGCCCTCTTTGTCCTCCTACAGTCAGATTGCAGAAGATTGGGTACTCTTGACCCGGGGCAGACCACAGTACCAGGGTACCAATATGATGATCTGTCAGAATGAGAAATATTCAAGGGACATAGATGGTAAATACGAGTAATAACAAGGAGGGAGAGATGACCAATTAAGAGTATGACTGCGGCCTACAGTCACCACGTAATCCAAAGTTGTCTCACCTTCACTATATGTTACTCTCGTAATGCACAATACACCGCACCTTATAAAAAATGAAATTGAATGAAAAATAGTAAAGCTACGTTAACAGAGTTAAATACGCTTACCATAAATTACCACTTGGCACCAGTACCTGAGTGAGGCTCCCGGACAGGCCCCCATAAAACTTGTGACGGTTACGCGTTGGTGTTCGGCTGTTTAAGGCTAGGGGTATGGCCTCGTCACATAGTTATAAAAAAAAATAGAAAAACTGGAACTTCGTCTGTGGTAAGGTAAGGAGAAGACACACAAAACACAAGTAAAACTTTAACAATGAAATTTTAATTACGTTAAATAAATCAAAACATGAAAATAATGCACAAACAAATATGTATAATAAAATCAATGAATCAAAATAATAAGAATACTTAAATGACACAATGAAAAGTTACGTTAAGGTAAAATAAGAAGTGCAACACAAAGGTAAGTGGGAGGTGCTGGAATATTGGCTTAAAGCCACCACCTCTCTCAGTACACGCTAACGTCTAGCTGGGAGGAGTGCTGGCTACGAAAGCACGGAACATTCTGAGGACTGATGTTGGGGCGACCCCAGACATCAGGTAGTATTGGGGGCGAGTGCAGGTGCAGCCAGACCGGCGACCAATCAGCGGAGCCGTAGCGATCAACGGGTAGTTTGGTGGTTGGAGTTCGAACAGGTGGCTGGTTGCATACGTTTCTGCTCACCCTGGCAAGCCTTGCTGGTGCTGGTGTTGTTGTCGTTGTTGGACATTTCTTCCATAGTCTTTTTATATAATTGTGAAGACGTAATTTTGGAGGGAAGAGCAGGCTCAATCTCTTGAAGGAGATTATCGTCACAATATATATATATATATATATATATATATATATATATATATATATATATATGCGAACAAGCCTGAATGGTCCCCAGGACAATATGCAACTGAAAACTCACACCCCAGAAGTGACGCGAACCCATACTCCCAGAAGCAACGCAACTGGTATGTACAAGACGCCTTAATCCACTTGACCATCACGACCGGACATAATGAGGTGATAGCCGAGGCTATTTGAACCACCCCACCGCCGGCACTCGGATAGTAATCTTGGGCATAGCATTTTACCAAATCACCTCATTCTTTGGGGCACACGTGAGGAACTTCAAATGCGAACAAGCCTGAATGGTCCCCAGGACAATATGCAACTGAAAACTCACACCCCAGAAGTGACTCGAACCCATACTCCCAGAAGCAACGCAACTGGTATGTACAAGACGCCTTAATCCACTTGACCATCACGACCGGACATAATGAGGTGATAGCCGAGGCTATTTGAACCACCCCACCGCCGGCACTCGGATAGTAATCTTGGGCATAGCATTTTACCAAATCACATCATTCTTTGGGGCACACGTGAGGAACACAAATGCGAACAAGCCTGAATGGTCCCCAGGACAATATGCAACTGAAAACTCACACCCCAGAAGTGACTCGAACCCATACTCCCAGAAGCAACGCAACTGGTATGTACAAGACGCCTTAATCCACTTGACCATCACGACCGGACATAATGAGGTGATAGCCGAGGCTATTTGAACCACCCCACCGCCGGCACTCGGATAGTAATCTTGGGCATAGCATTTTACCAAATCACCTCATTCTTTGGGGCACACGTGAGGAACACAAATGCGAACAAGCCTGAATGGTCCCCAGGACAATATGCAACTGAAAACTCACACCCCAGAAGTGACTCGAACCCATACTCCCAGAAGCAACGCAACTGGTATGTACAAGACGCCTTAATCCACTTGACCATCACGACCAGACATAATGAGGTGATAGCCGAGGCTATTTGAACCACCCCACCGCCGGCACTCGGATAGTAATCTTGGGCATAGCATTTTACCAAATCACCTCATTCTTGTCCAAGATTACTATCCCCAATAGCTATGCCCAAGATTACTATCCGAGTGCCGGCGGTGGGGTGGTTCAAATAGCCTCGGCTATCACCTCATTATGTCCGGTCGTGATGGTCAAGTGGATTAAGGCGTCTTGTACATACCAGTTGCGTTGCTTCTGGGAGTATGGGTTCGAGTCACTTCTGGGGTGTGAGTTTTCAGTTGCATATTGGCCTGGGGACCATTCAGGCTTGTTCGCATTTGTGTTCCTCACGTGTGTCCCAAAGAATGAGGTGATTTGGTAAAATGCTATGCCCAAGATTACTATCCGAGTGCCGGCGGTGGGGTGGTTCAAATAGCCTCGGCTATCACCTCATTATGTCCGGTCGTGATGGTCAAGTGGATTAAGGCGTCTTGTACATACCAGTTGCGTTGCTTCTGGGAGTATGGGTTCGAGTCACTTCTGGGGTGTGAGTTTTCAGTTGCATATTGTCCTGGGGACCATTCAGGCTTGTTCGCATTTGTGTTCCTCACGTGTGCCCCAAAGAATGAGGTGATTTGGTAAAATGCTATGCCCAAGATTACTTTCCGAGTGCCGGCGGTGGGGTGGTTCAAATAGCCTCGGCTATCACCTCATTATGTTCGGTCGTGATGGTCAAGTGGATTAAGGGGTCTTGTACATACCAGTTGCGTTGCTTCTGGGAGTATGGGTTCGAGTCACTTCTGGGGTGTGAGTTTTCAGTTGCATATTGTCCTGGGGACCATTCAGGCTTGTTCGCATTTGTGTTCCTCACGTGTGCCCGAAAGAATGAGGTGATTTGGTAAAATGCTATGCCCAAGATTACTATCCGAGTGCCGGCGGTGGGGTGGTTCAAATAGCCTCGGCTATCACCTCATTATGTCCGGTCGTGATGGTCAAGTGGATTAAGGCGTCTTGTACATACCAGTTGCGTTGCTTCTGGGAGTATGGGTTCGAGTCACTTCTGGGGTGTGAGTTTTCAGTTGCATATTGTCCTGGGGACCATTCAGGCTTGTTCGCATTTGTGTTCCTCACGTGTGCCCCAAAGAATGAGGTGATTTGGTAAAATGCTATGCCCAAGATTACTATCCGAGTGCCGGCGGTGGGGTGGTTCAAATAGCCTCGGCTATCACCTCATTATGTCCGGTCGTGATGGTCAAGTGGATTAAGGCGTCTTGTACATACCAGTTGCGTTGCTTCTGGGAGTATGGGTTCGAGTCACTTCTGGGGTGTGAGTTTTCAGTTGCATATTGTCCTGGGGACCATTCAGGCTTGTTCGCATTTGTGTTCCTCACGTGTGCCCCAAAGAATGAGGTGATTTGGTAAAATGCTATGCCCAAGATTACTATCCGAGTGCCGGCGGTGGGGTGGTTCAAATAGCCTCGGCTATCACCTCATTATGTCCGGTCGTGATGGTCAAGTGGATTAAGGCGTCTTGTACATACCAGTTGCGTTGCTTCTGGGAGTATGGGTTCGAGTCACTTCTGGGGTGTGAGTTTTCAGTTGCATATTGTCCTGGGGACCATTCAGGCTTGTTCGCATTTGTGTTCCTCACGTGTGCCCCAAAGAATGAGGTGATTTGGTAAAATGCTATGCCCAAGATTACTATCCGAGTGCCGGCGGTGGGGTGGTTCAAATAGCCTCGGCTATCACCTCATTATGTCCGGTCGTGATGGTCAAGTGGATTAAGGCGTCTTGTACATACCAGTTGCGTTGCTTCTGGGAGTATGGGTTCGAGTCACTTCTGGGGTGTGAGTTTTCAGTTTTATATATATATATATATATATATATATATATATATATATATATATATATATAGAAATATATATATATATATATATATATATATATATATATATATATATATATATATATATATATATATATATATATATATATATATATATATATATATATATATATATATATATATATATATATTTTGGTAGCAGTCTTTCCTGTAGACATATATTATTAAATATGACCGAAAAAGTAAGATTAACAATTCTAACACGAATTTTCTCAATCTTTCGTACATTAAGCTTCACTGTTGGAAGTAAATCAAAAATCAATTCTCCAAAATTCATTTTTATTTCTAGTCTGACGCGACACGGGCGCGTTTCGTAAAACTTATTACATTTTCAAAGACTTTAGTTCACAAATACACAACTGAATAGAACTTACGTATCTCCGATTTTATATCTACATTTGAGTGAGGTGGAAGGGGTGATGTGGCATTAACACAAGACAGAACAAAATGTGGTATTAATAGGGTATTAATTTCATCAACACAAGACAGAACAAGAGTATTAATAGGGTATTAATTTCATCAACACAAGACAGAACACGAAACAATGGATATTGAATAGAAGTGTTTGTAGAAAGCCTATTGGTCCATATTTCTTGATGCTTCTATATTGGAGCGGAGTCTTGAGGTGGGTAGAATATAGTTGTGCAATAATTGGCTGTTGATTGCTGGTGTTGACTTCTTGATGTGTAGTGCCTTGCAAACGTCAGGTGTCCTGTTTGCAAACTTCTACATGGGTACCATCGAGCAAAAAGTCTTAGTCGACATGAACTTGAAACCGGCCATATACTGCAGGTATGTTGACGACATTTTTACACAGGTACCTGATGTCAGACATCTGCAGGAGCTGAAGGAGGCATTTGAGCAGAGTTCCGTGCTGCGTTTCACTTACGAGATGGAAAAGGATGGGAAACTGCCCTTTCTAGATGTAACAGTCATGGAAAAGGGCGGAGGTTTCCACACTGCAGTCTACACTAAGGAAACAAACATAGGAATGTGCCTAAATGCCAACAGCGACTGCCCAGACAGGTACAAGAGGAGTGTTGTTAACGCATATGTCGACCGTGCTCTCAGCCACAGCTCAGAATGGAAGCAAGTCGACGAAGAACTCTGTAGGGTAAGGCAGGTCCTAGTCAATAACGGCTTCTCCAATGGTTTCGTCGAAGACATCATAAGAAGGAAAGTGAAAAGCCATGCAACCTCTGAAGAGACAACTAACACAACACCTATACCCCCTATTAGACTATTTTACAGGAACTTCTTTTCCACAGCTCATAAAACGGAGGAAAGGGTCCTGAAAGATATTGTTAATAGAAACGTTATCCCTACAGACAAAAATCAGAGGATACAACTGACGATTTACTATAAAACCAGAAAAACGGCCAGCCTACTCATGAGAAACTCTCCAGACACAAAACAGAACGCTTTAAAAGAGACTAACGTCGTCTATGCCTTCAAATGCCCACTTGGGGACTGTAAGCTCCAAAAAAACCAGTATATAGGCAAGCCAACAACATCTCTTTCTAGGCGTTTAACGATGCATAAGCAACAGGGCTCCATTAAGGAACATATAATCTCTTCCCACAACCAAACCATCGCCAGAGAAATCCTAGTAAACAACACAGAAATCATCGATAGATACAGCGATAGCAGGCGGCTTGACGTTTGCGAGGCACTACACATCAAGAAGTCAACACCAGCAATCAACAGCCAATTATTGCACAACTATATTCTACCCACCTCAAGACTCCGCTCCAATATAGAAGCATCAAGAAATATGGACCAATAGGCTTTCTACAAACACTTCTATTCAATATCCATTGTTTCGTGTTCTGTCTTGTGTTGATGAAATTAATACCCTATTAATACCCTTGTTCTGTCTTGTGTTGATGAAATTAATACCCTATTAATACCACATTTTGTTCTGTCTTGTGTTAATGCCACATCACCCCTTCCACCTCACTCAAATGTAGATATAAAATCGGAGATACGTAAGTTCTATTTAGTTGTGTATTTGTGAACTAAAGTCTTTGAAAATGTAATAAGTTTTACGAAACGCACCCGTGTCGCGTCAGACTAGAAATAAAAATGAATTTTGGAGAATTGATTTTTGATTTACCTCCAACAGTGAAGCGTAATGTACGAAAGATTGAGAAAATTCGTGTTAGAATTATTAATCTTACTTTTTCGGTCATATTTAATAATATATATATATATATATATATATATATATATATATATATATATATATATATATATATATTATATATATATATATATATATATATATATATATATATATATATATATATATATATATATATATATATATATATATATATATATATATATATTATATGTCGTACCTAGTAGCCAGAACGCACTTCTCAGCCTAATATGCAAGGCCCAATTTGCCTAATAAGCCAAGTTTTCATGAATTAATTGTTTTTCGACTACCTAACCTAACTTTTTCGGCCACCTAACCTAACCTATAAAGATAGGTTACGTTAGGTTAGGTAGTGTTGGTTAGGTTCTGTCATATATCTACGTTAATTTTACCTCCAATAAAAAAAAATTTACCTCATACATAATGAAATAGGTACCTTTATCATTTTATAAGAAAAAAAATTGAGAAAATATATTAATTCAGGAAAACTTGGCTTATTAGGCAAATCGGGCCTTGCATAGTAGGCTGAGAATTGCGTTCTGGCTACTAGGTACGACATATATATATATATATATATATATATAAAGTATACATATATATATATATATATATATATATATATATATATATATATATATATATATATATATATATATATATATATATATATATGTCGTACCTAATAGCCAGAATGCACTTCTCAGCCTACTATGCAAGGCCCGATTTGCCTAATATCCCAAGTTTTCCTGAATTAATATATTTTCTCTAATTTTTTTCTTATGGAATGATAAAGCTACCCATTTCATTATGAATGAGGTCAATTTTTTTTTATTGGAGTTAAAATTAACGAGGATATATGACCGAACCTAACCAACCCTACCTAACCTAACCTAACCTATCTTTATAGGTTAGGTTAGGTTAGGTAGCCGAAAAAGTCAGGTTAGGTTAGGTTAGGTAGGTTAGGTAATCGAAAAATAATTAATTCATGAAAATTTGGCTTATTAGGCAAATCGGGCCTTGCAGAGAAGTGTGTTCTGGCTACTAGGTACGACATTATATATATATATATATATATATATATATATATATATATATATATATATATATATATATATATATATATATATATATATATATATATATATTTATATATATTTTTTTTTTTTTTAAAAGTTTGTGAGGGTACCACCTCTGGTGCCAATGTGGGGACCCATAGCCTCGGAGAAGAAAATAAAAAGTATTCAGAGGATATATATATATATATATATATATATATATATATATATATATATATATATATATATATATATATATATATATATATGTCGTACCTAGTAGCCAGAACGCACTTCTCAGCCTACTATATATATATATATATATATATATATATATATATATATATATATATATATATATATATATATATATATATATATATATATATATATATATATATATATATATATATAATTATATATAATATATATGACTCTGGAAAAACTTATGTCACAACCACTGAGGCACACCTCACTTCTTTCCTGGATGACTGTGGGATATTAGCTGAATAACCAGAACATAATTTGTAGTCTCACATACAACCAAAGTGTACTTAAGCTCTGCCTTTCCTTTCCAAAGGTTTTTATTTTTATTTTTATTTTTATTTTTGTTTGTCATCTTTGCCTGTTTTTTTACTCTTAATTATTTGGTCTTAGTTAATCCCCTTGTCACTAAACCTAGGGCTTTTTATTACCCTGTTACTTAAAGTAACTTGGTATTTGTGTCTTGTAATCATTTATTGGAATTAATTAATAGTATAATTGTCTATATAAGCATCTACCTCAGTATCATAGTAAAATCTTCCACATGAATATACTCTCACCCTGTTTATTTTTACACTTAGATTTATATTAGAGTAAATTTCAAGATTTAATTAGATTTACATGTCATCTTTTTTTTTCTCTCGGAATTATCTATTTGAGCTCACTTTGTTTTCTTAGGTTCATACCAATTATAGGATTTTAATTAACCATTACTAAGCTAATTATCTTCAAGATCATTTTACTTTATATAAACTTTAACTTTATATAAACTTTATATAAACATTTTACTTTATATTTATATTATTTTTCTTATTATTTTTTATTTTACATTTATATTGTCAGTCTTTACTGATTTTTTGTTTTTTATTTTATGTAACTTCCTGGCTATCTATTGGATCTTTATTTTACTTCTAAATTGTTACTATTTTATTGCATTTGCTTTTATTCTTGTGTTTTGCTTTATCGTGTATCTTGTATCGTGATCCCTCTGCATCTCCATGCACACTGATATTGATCCTGATCAAAATCTTCTGTCTCATATCTACACCAACCAGCACATCATTATTGCAAGTATTTCACAGCACACCAGGCTAAAAACAAACTCCAAAATAGCACCTATCTATCAGTTTACAATCAAAATGTTAGATCACTTGGTAAACATTTTGACGATTTAAATGCATTACTCACAGCACTAGGTACTAACTTAGCGTTCATTATTTTAACAGAAACTTGGCTAAATAAAGACTATACCCAACTCTACAACTTAGCTGGTTATAAAGTCAATCATAACTGTAGGCCTAATAAAAAAAAAAAAACCTACCCGAGTCACTCAAACATCAGCCACTACCTTGGACCACATATGGACAAACATAACAGCTCCCCTTGTATCTGGTATAATCTACGACAGAACTGACCACTATCCTACCTTTCCCATAGCGAACATGGACATAACACCACCAAAAAGCAAGAAACTTTCATTTAGGCTACACAGTGAATCAGCTTTAGGCAATCTTACAGATGCATTTCACAATATTAACTGGGATTCTGAATTCAGTAATACCCCAGGATATAAATTCATTAGCTAACCTCTTCCTCTCCAAAACTCTAAGCCTCTACAACCTTCATTGTCCCCTTCTTACCAAGCAAGTAACTGACAAAAGATTAAACAATCCATGGCTCACAAGTGGCATTCTCAACTCAGTCAACAAGAAACATGAATATGAACAGAAACTTAGGATTGGCCTAGTTTCAAAGGAAGTAGCTAAAAGGTACTCATCAATGCTTACCAGTATCATAAGAAAGGCAAAACTTGCATATTATGTGAATAGATTCAATGAAGCAAAAGGCAACATGAAAAGCACTTGGAAAACAATCTCTAGTATCCTAGGAACTAAACAGCACTCACATAACCAAATAAAACTCTAGAAATGGCAAATGAATTTAATAGTTTCTTTTCATCGGTTGGTGCTAATCTTGCCAGTAAAATCCCACAGACTCAGACACATATCTCTCAGGCAGCTATCCAAACTCTCTTCTCCTTTCATCAATCAGCCCGGCAGATGTTGTGTCCATCATACACTCTCTAAAAACCAAGGCAGGGAACACCAGTGAAATTCCGTCCATTGTGTACAAGAGAGCCTCCCATGCCCTTGCCCCACCCATAGCACTACTGTTCAACAAATCTATAGAGTGTCACACCTTCCCTCATATCCTCAAAAAAGCAAGAGTAACGCCAGTCCATAAAGGAGGCAATCCGGCGGACATAAACAATTATAGACCAATATCAAATCTACCCATTCTATCAAAAATATATGAAAAAATTATTGTAATTATTGACTGTAATTACCATATTATGTATCCTCACATTCCCAATGTACCGTCTTGTATATGCATAAATAATTAAATAAATAAATAAATTAAATAAATATAACGCACTTCTCGGCCTACTATGCCGGACTGGACTTGTGATCCTGTGGTCCTAGTTTCGATCCCAGGCACTGGCGAGAAACAATGGGCAGAGTTTCTTTCACCCTATGTCCCTGTTACCTAGCAGTAAAATAGGTACCTGGGTGTGAGTCAGTTATTACAGGATGCTTCCTGGGGGTGGAGGCCTGGTCGAGGACCAGGCCGCAGGCACACTAAAAAAAAAATTATGAATTATTATTCAATAACTGTTAGAGTGCCACAGGGCAGCATCTTGGGACCTCTCCTATTTCTTATATACATCAATGATCTGCCTATTGTCTCTAACATTTGTTTCAAACTGCAGGTACTGCAGGCAACTACTACAACACTACTGAACCGGTACAAACTGCAGGTACTGCAGGCAACTACTGTACTACAACACTACTGAACCGGTACAAACTGCAGGTACTGCAGGCAACTACTACAACACTACTGAACCGGATCATTCACGTAGTAACAAAGGAAAAAATCTACAGAAAGGTAATGTGAAAAAATAGCATGCAGCATTTTTTTTTTTATTTCTATGGTACTATACTTTGCTCAGTTGTTAATTTTATAGGAAGTTCTAACAAATTCATTAATAATAGGTGTTTTTACATTGAACTTTATTACCATCCTTATCTCTAATTTTAAAAAATGTGATATGAACCGCCAAATTCTATTATTTGTGGCTACGCCTATGGTGTCCCATCCCAGCACTGTCATATAATGCTTTGAAACTACTAATGGTTTTGGCCTCCACCACCCTCTCACCTAACTTTTTCCAACCGTGTCTACCACGCTGCTTGTGAAAGTTAATTTTCTAATGTTTCTGTGGCATCTTTGTTTGGTTACCTTTTACAATATCTTCTTTTTATTCTACCATCTAGTTTTGGCATTTTATGCCTCTAACCTGGGAGCCACTTATTGGCATGTCTATACCTTTTCCAGTTTGTTGATGTGATTCATTAGATATGGGCACCATACAACCGCTGCATATTCTAGCTGTGGTCTAACAAAAGTTTTAAACAATTTCTTTAGTATTGTCGGGGTTTATCGGTGAGCAACAGTATACTCAAGGTCACTCACCGTAGCCCTGCGGGTCTTCACTCTATCGTCGCGGCGCCACTGTACGCCAGGAGAGTATCCCAGTCAATCCCAACCGGCCTCTGATCGAGAAAGAGTGGGAACACAACTTGTTCTCTTAACGGTTGTATGCCCGCCCCAGCATAGGGCTCTACTACTAACTACAAGGTCGCCAACTGGTGTTTTCGGTGTCCAGTAACACGTCAATGGTTTTGTTGAATTGTGGTAACAGTGGCAAGAGCACACTCAATATGTCTGATATCAGGCAGGTATTTACTTCTATCGCTCTCTGCTTTCAGGTATTATACAGCCACAAGAAATATGGAGGGGATGATATAAACACCAATGTACTTTGTATTTTACTTAAAACTCATTCAAAGACATCAAAAGATTATATCAATAAGCAAACAGCTGTTTCAGGCAGAAGTTGCTCGTTCCCACATATAATCATGAACTCGCCAAGCCGGCAACGCTCCCCCTCACGTCAATGTCAAAATCAGCTGGGCGACTACCACCGCGCGAATGTTATTTTATCTGTTTGCTTGTGGCGTGACGCGCCAGTTTCTTTAAGTTCTCAAAGATCACTAGAAGTTCGAACACACAATATTTGCGACAATAGCACGTAAACACTTCGCTGCACTGATCTTGAGCTCAATCAAACATCTCTATATTAATAGACACGATAACTCACTATCATAGTATAACATACTGCCCTTCATTTAATGATAATGTATGCAAGTATATATCACTGGAGTTCTCAGTAATTCCTTCCGTGGGCGATAACACAATTAATCACTGCACACATGAATGATTATTCAATACACGAGCATAGACATATATATATATATATATGGATGAGTCATAGACATCAATAATGGTAATAACATAGTTACTGGGCACATAGCCTAACTCCAAATACTGGCATATTTATATATATATTCTCTCACTAAATGATCATATTAAAGTCTCATGAAAGACATTATCAACACAGTAAATTCATCAATTACTCCGGGTGCCTGCACACACCAATAATAATCATAAATATCGTGAGTACTCTTTATAGTCCCACTCTGCACACTGGTGCCTTACTGTGACATAGGTGAGCCTTGCTCACGACATACAAAATACTCTGGCTAAATAATATAGCTGACTATAGGGGAATTGGGAGGGAAACTAGAATCACCTACTTCCACCTATCCTCCGGTGAGAGTTGAGTTGTAGCTCCTGGTCCTGGCTCCTGCCTCGTGTAGGGAACGCCCCCACACACACACTGTCGTGTCCTCCAGGAACTCAATCAACGTCCCACCATAAGCGCGTTGTCTCCGTGCCTTTTCACTGCAGGTCCGTGCTCCTCCTTGACTTCTTGTAGGGTTGGAGTCGGTCTCCCGGCCGTCAACTTCTCCTCCCAGCTACGGCTGCCCGCCTACGTCTCGCCTGCAGTCGTTCGGATTCCCGAATAGTTTTCTTCTTCCACCGCTTCCCGGTGGCTCTGTCCAGGCACTACGCCGTCACAAACGGGTGAACTGCCTCAGACGTCGCATACGTCACTGCACAGACTTCACCTCTTCTTGCACAGTACCTGTCCTGGAGCACTTGTTGCTCAATATCCCGTCGATTCCCTCTCTTGTCCAACACATGAATGAAGGAAGACCTCACAGAGTACTTGCAGACTTCGGGTGATGAGTAAAATCCACGGGAGCGGGAAACAACTGTCAAACTGACAGGACCAATCTTCGCCTATGTATATACATTTGGCCTATGTATCTCACTCCTCTCTTGAGCCAACATGGCCCCTATGCCAACGTCGTTGGCGTCTACGTACAGGATGAATCCGGCTGAGAAATCTGGGGATATTAATACCGGGGCCTCCGTCAACAGTTTCTTGGTCTTCTCAAAAGACTCTTGGCAGGCCTCTCCCCATCTCCATCCACATTCTTGGAGAGTAGCTTGGTCAAGGGATGCGCTACCGTGGAAAAATTCCTGCAGAACCCACGATAGTACCCTTATCATCCCGAGATACCTTAACAACTCTTTACGCGTTCTGGGCACGGGGTATTCCTTAATGGCTGACACTTTGTGATCTACAGGGGTTACTTCACCTTGGCCAATGACGAAGCCAAGGTACTTTAAGTGGGCCTTCCCAAACTCGCTCTTGGCTAAATTTACAGTCAAGTTAGCTTCCTCTAGCCTTCTAAACAATTCCTTGAGTCTCTCCAGGTGCGTCTTCCAATTGTCGGCATACACGACGATGTCATCGATGTATACTGTGCAGCCTTCGGCACCCCTTAGCAACTCATTCATCATGCGCTGGAAACAGCTACCGCTGTTTTTCATTCCAAAGGGTAACACCTTGTATTGGTACAGCCCGTCAGGAGTTGCGAAAGCTGATATTTTCCTGGCCTCAGGAGTCAAAGAGATCTGGTAGTACCCCTTGAGCAGATCGACCTTGGATACGTACCTTGCACTGCCCTCCTGGTCGATGCAATCGCTCACTCTTGGCATGGGATGAGAATCTGCCACTGTGATGGAGTTCACCCTCCTGTAGTCTGTACAAAAGCGGAAGGTACCATCGCTTTTCTTCACCAACAAGCATGGGGAACTCCACTCACTTTTACTGGGCTCCGCAAGGTCGTTCTCAAGGAGATACTCCACCTCCTTCCTCATCAGCTCTCGCTTCTCCGGGCTCACCCTATGCGCGCTCTGCTTGACGGGCCTGGCGTCCCTCACCTCCACCTCGTGCGTTACACTCTTGTGTCGTCGGGGCACGTCGGTAAAGAGAGAGGCATTCTCCCTCAGTAGGTTCGTCAGGTCCGCGCTCTGTTGCCCTTCCAGGTGTAGTAGCTTGTCCTCGATCTTCGCCAGACTCTCCGTATTGGTGAGATGGGTGCCGTCCGCCCAGGACCACTTTTCTTCCTCCTCTGGAAGTTCTTGGTCCACCTGTATGCACAAAATCTTCTTCTGCTGGGGGGCTCGGGTCACTGTCCCGTCCTGCACGGCGGCTCCTCCTTCCTCAGGGAAGAAAGGCTTCAGGTGGTCTACATGACACACCTGTTTCTTGCGGGGTCTATCCGGCTTCCCGATTTCATACGATACAGGACCCAACCGCCGTAGCACCTGGTATGGTCCCTCGAACCGCGACTCGGTCACTCTACTCTTACCCGGCAGCAGTACCATCACCTGGGACCCAACCTGGAACTCCCTCGGCGTAGCTCTCTTGTCGTACCACTCCGACATCTTACGCTGCGCCTCCTTCAGATGTTTCCCAGCTAGTTCCTTTGCTAGAGTGAGATGCTCCTTGAAATTTTGAACATATTCATTTATCGTTCCCACGGTCACTCCCGGTGTCCATTGTTCCTTCAGCATGGACAGAGGACTTCGCACCTCGTGTCCATACACCAGCTGGAAAGGTGAGAAACCTAACGATTCTACCACCGCGTTACGTATGGCAAACAACGCGGGGTAAACTGCCTAGTCCCACTCAGCCCCCTGTTCTGCGCAGAACACTCTCAGAACGGTCTTCAAGGTGGAGTGAAACCTTTCGATCGCCCCTTGCGACTGCGGTCGGTAGGGCGACGACCGAATCTGAGTCACTCCCCAACTTGTCACCGTCTGTCGGAACCACTTAGACTGGAATATACTTCCACAGTCTGTCTGAATTTCTCTGGGCATCCCCACCCAAGAGAAAAAACGTTGTAGTTGCCCGGCTACTCCTCTCGATGTCAAACGTCGCATCGGGACGGCTTCTGGAAATCTGGTGGACGCACACATGATCGTCATCAGGTAGGTATTCCCTTGTTTCGACCTTGGCAACTGACCCACCCCGTCGACCAACAGACGCTCGAATGCAGGCCCAAACGCCGGAACAGGGACCAACGGGGCCTTCGGTATCGCGGGTTGGTTCTTCCCTGCCCTCTGGCACGGTAAGCACGTCTTACAATAACGCCTCACGTCGGCGTCCATACCTGGCCTGTAGAAATGATCCCTGATCTTTCGCAGCGTCTTGGTCACCCGTAGGTGACCTGCAGAGTCCACGGAGTGTGATAGGTCCAACACTGCCGCTCTGCACTGGGCCGGCAACACTACCTGGTGCCTCGTACCTAGAGACTCTTCTCCGGCCTCCATTTTCACTGGCCTCCACTGTCTCATCAGCATGCCGTTCCGTATGTAAAAATGAGTGGCCCTTTCAGGACCTACACGTCCTCCTTTGGCCTCACGAATTAATTCGGGGAACTCTATCTGCTGCAACTCTCAAAGACGAATGCGGTCTACCCCTAGAGACCTGGTGAGGGTCACCTGTAACTCACCATTCGGGCTGCCTTCGCCCTCCGCTCGTTCTCCAGGTCCCATGAAGAGGTGATCGATTCCCAGGCTGTCGGACGTCTCCTCAGCCCCCTCAGATCCACACCCTCCGTGTCCTTCGCGCTGCCTCGGCATCACAGCACAAACCGGGAACGCCACCGTGGCGATTCCTTTCTCGTTCCCACAGGCGTCTAACACTCCGCCCGTCTCCTTATAGTGCTCTAGGCACTCCTCGCCTTTCACGAGATTCGGGAGGACATATCCTCCACATGCGTCATTTCCCAAGAAGACTTGTGCCTCCATCTTGGGCATTGATGCACAGACCCCCACCACTAGGGTCTGGTAGCCATAATCAGAATTCAGAGTCACCTGGTGTAGGGGCATCCTCACTGGGCCTCCCACAGTGGTCACACTTGCCACCCCCACACTGGTACTCTCGTAACCCTCGGGGAACAGGGTTTTGCTCACCAGGGTAAAATCTGCCCCAGTGTCTCTTAATATCTTCACCGGGATGGGGTCTGCGTCCCCCATCTTTACGGTTCCCTCACACACGAATGGGTGAACTCTTTTCTCCCCACTCAGTACGGGTTCATCCCGCATCCTCTCGGCCATCTGGTCCTCGACCCTCACGAAATCCACGTTCCCCGGCTGTTTAGGGCGTTTGCATTCCCGCACAACGTGTCCGAATACTCCGCAGTTGTAGCAGCGGATCTTCCTCGTCGGAGACCATCCACCACTGCTCGCCCTGGCACCGCCTCCAGAGGCCGTCGCTCCGTGTGTCTTCCTCGCACCATCCGTCGACTTCTTCGTTGCAGCAACAGCTCCTGAGCTCTCAGCTTGG
This sequence comes from Procambarus clarkii, assembly GCF_040958095.1. NCBI lineage: Eukaryota > Metazoa > Arthropoda > Malacostraca > Decapoda > Cambaridae > Procambarus > Procambarus clarkii. Next base: position 11,221,705 of record NC_091182.1, on the reverse strand, counting down.
GACTTCTTTACCGGCTCCACAGCACTCTTCGATCCTCTGTTGTCCCCACTCGAGAGGTGGGACTTGGGAGAACTCGCTCCTGTCCTCTATCCGTCCGTCCTCCTATAATTTCTACCATTTCCGGAGTATACGGGCGGTCGGTGCTGTCCCTCTCTGCGTGGGCGTAAGGCTTCTTCCAGCATGTCGGCTCTGTCGGCTGCGGCCCTCAGGTCCTTTATGTCCGCCTCCTTTACTCTCACCCTGATCTCAGGAGAGAGCACGGACATAAACTTCTCCATGATCATAAGCCTCTTGACCTCCTCAGCCGACTTCGCTCCTTCAGACTCCAGCCACTTAAGGAATTTCCTCTCCATGTCCCTCGCCGTCTCCACATAAGATTTTCCTGGCAAACGGGTACATTCCCTGAATCTCTTCCTGTAACATTCCGGCGTGAGCTTGAAAGAATGGAGCACAGCTCTCTTTACAGCATCGTAGTTGGTGCACTCTTGAAGGTCGAGCATATTATAGGCTTCACGAGCTTCACCGATTAGCCTACCCTGAACCAGCTCCGCCCTCGGCCACCTCTTCAAAGTAGCAACCCTTTCGAAGTGGTCGAAGAAACCTTCAGCTTCGTTTGGTACAAAGACCGGCAAATCTCGCTCCCTCACTCGGCGATCTTCCTGCTGTGGCGGAGCAGGTGGAGCTAGCCCTAGCTCAGCTCGCTTCAGCTCCACATCCTTGTTAGCTTCTATCTCCTGCTGTTTCAGCCTAGCTTCTAGCTCGTCTTTGCGCTGCTGTGCCTCTCGCTCTTCCTTGCGCTGCTGTGCTTCTGCTTCTCGCTCTTCTTTGCGCTACTGTGCTTCTGCTTCTCGCTCCTCACGCTTCAGCTGTGCCTCTCGCTCCTCACGCTTCAGCTGTGCTTCTCGCTCCTCACGCTTCAGCTGTGCTTCTCGCTCTTGTTCTTCCCTGCGCAGCAGTGCTTCTTCTCTCCTCAGCTGCGCTTCTGCTTCTCGCTCATCTTTGCGCTGCTGTGCCTCTCGCTCTTCTTTGCGCTGCTGTGCTTCCAGCTGCAGCTTCATTATCTCCAGTTTAACGCTGTGCCTCCTGCCGCTGGATCCTCTGCTGCTTCCACCAATGCTCAGGCGTTCTCCCATACTGGCAGGTGTTTGTGGCCGTTCCTCCCCCAAAGCTTCATCTCGTGCTCTGAGCTGTGCCATTATCTCCAGTCTTCTCTCTCCCACCCTGGAAGATCTCAGCTTTATCCCAAAATGGTCTGCTATTGACTGTAACTGTGCCTTGGTGCACTCCTCCAGCACCTGCTCATCTCTAGTGTCAATGAACCTTGTTACTTTATCATCCTCCATCTTGTGCTATAAGTGATAACCTGTACCTGATACCTAATACCACTGCCAAGTACCACAACTGCAACCTTTATCTTGATCGTGATCCTGGCAAGGTCGCCAATGTCGGGGTTTATCGGTGAGCAACAGTATACTCAAGGTCACTCACCGTAGCCCTGTGGGTCTTCACTCTATCCTCGCGGCGCCACTGTACGCCAGGAGAGTATCCCAGTCAATCCCAACCGGCCTCTGATCGAGAAGGAGTGGAAACACAACTTGTTCTCTTAATGGTTGTATGCCCGCCCCAGCATAGGGCTCTACTACTAACCACAAGGTCGCCAACTGGTGTTTTCGGTGTCCAGTAACACGTCAGTGGTTTTGTTGAATTGTGGTAACAGTGGCAAGAGCACACTCAATATGTCTGATATCAGGCAGGTATTTACTTCTATCGCTCTCTGCTTTCAAGTATTATACAGCCACAAGAAATATGGAGGGGATGATATAAACACCAATGTACTTTGTATTTTACTTAAAACTCATTCAAAGACATCACAAGATTATATCAATAAGCAAACAGCTGTTTCAGGCAGAAGTCGCTCGTTCCCACATATAATCATGAACTCCCCAAGCCGGCAACGCTCCCCCTCACGTCAATGTCAAAATCAGCTGGGCGACTACCACTGCGCAAATGTTATTTTATCTGTTTGCTTGTGGCGTGACGCGCCAGTTTCTTTAAGTTCTCAAAGATCACTAGAAGTTCGAACACACAATATTTGCGACAATAGCACATAAACACTTCGCTGCACTGATCTTGAGCTCAATCAAACATCTCTATATTAATTGACACAATAACTCACTATCATAGTATAACATACTGCCCTTCATTTAATGATAATGTATGCAAGTATATATCACTGGAGTTCTCAGTAATTCCTTCCGTGGGCGATAACACAATTAATCACTGCACACATGAATGATTATTCAATACACGAGCATAGACATATATATATATATATATATATATATATATATATATATATATATATATATATATATATATATATATATATGGATGAGTCATAGACATCAATAATGGTAATAACATAGTTACTGGGCACATAGCCTAACTCCAAATACTGGCATATTTATATATATATTCTCTCACTAAATGATCATATTAAAGTCTCATGAAAGACATTATCAACACAGTAAATTCATCAATTACTCCGGGTCCCTGCACACACCAATAATAATCATAAATATCGTGAGTACTCTTTATAGTCCCACTCTGTACACTGGTGCCTTACTGTGACATAGTTGAGCCTTGCTCACGACATACAAAATACTCTGGCTAAATAATATAGCTGACTAAAGGGGAATTGGGAGGGAAACTAGAATCACCTACTTCCACCTATCCTCCGGTGAGAGTTGAGTTGTAGCTCCTGGTCCTGGCTCCTGCCTCATGTAGGGAACGCCCCCACACACACACTGTCGTGTCCTCCAGGAACTCAATCAACGTCCCACCATAAGCGCGTCGTCTCCGTGCCTTTTCACTGCAGGTCTGTGTTCGTCCTCGACTTCTTGTAGGGTTGGAGTCGGTCTCCCGGCCGTCAACTTCTCCTCCCAGATACGGCTGCCCGCCTACGTCTCGGCTGCAGTCGTTCGGATTCCCGAATAGTTTTCTTCTTCCACCGCTTCCCGGTGGCTCGGTCCAGCCACTACGCCATCACAAACGGGTGAACTGCCTCAGACGTCGCATACGTCACTGCACAGACTTCACCTCTTCTTGCACAGTACCTGTCCTGGAGCACTTGTTGCTCAATATCCCGTCGATTCCCTCTCTGGTCCAACACATGAACGAAGGACGACCTCACAGAGTACTTGCAGACTTCGGGTGACGCGTAAAATCCACGGGAGCGGGAAACAACTGTCAAACTGACAGGACCAATCTTCGCACGTCCAACCACCTTGACGTGACGTGTCAGACTGATGGCGCCGCCGTGGCGCTCTGACCGGACCTTCCTTCGTGACGTAACATTCGCCATGGGAGGTTTTCATTGGCTCCCTGTGCCACATCGCTGTCGGTGACCAATCCGAGGTCACTGACGTCACATAGTTTTAGCGGCAAAACAGAAGAGCCATCGCCATATTGGCTTCCTAAAGGGTCCTAAACCATAGGCCAAAATACTCTTTCTTTTACAAATTTCTCGGCACTCCGAGAACACTACATTCTCCTACATATATCAAACTGATGCCTGCCACGTAGAGAACGCTCGGGTAAAGTGGACATGACTCTTACTGCAGGCGTGGGAGAAATATAAGGGGGGGAACACCGTCACAGTATTTGACCTATGTATTTAAAAGCAATTAATAAATGTAAGCAAGTGTAGCATTTGTCTCCAGGTGTTCTTCACATTTAGCTTTAATTATTTTTTCCAATATTTTCACTTACACTTGTAATACAGGGTTCGAGGTTCCCTATAGTGTCCTTTATTGAAATAGAGTTTAACAACCATTTCAATGTCCCTATTTTCTTTTAGATTATATCTTAACATATAATTAATGTTCAACAGGACATGATTGCTCTTTCCAAAGGGAGGATGGTATTGAATATCAAATATCTCTTCTTTTTTTGTGAATATTTGTTCTAGTACTGATGGAATAATTTATATAATAATCACTAGAAATTATTTAGATAAGAATTTGAATTTATGCATGTCTTTGTTTTGGCATGCCTTTATTTCCACATGTTACATTTCTGCATGTCTCCAATTCTGGAAGTGTTCACTTTTGCATGAGCCTGACAAGGATGTTATATGCACCAGCTTTAATTATTACTCACTCTTGTAACAACCCCCCACCAGCTTTTCTCAGCAGACAGTTTCCCACAAATTGTATATAATACATGACTTATTTTTAGAATTTTAATACATATTGCATCTGTCAATACATTATTAACAATAATATAGGTAATATGGTAGTCTAATGTAGAAATTTGACACTCTTTAACAGAAAATGTACGAGTATAAGCGTAATGTAATAATTCAATAATTACTATTTGTAGTTTTATGTATTTAAAACTATTTGGTAAATATTTTCTTTACAATGCTAATACGCTTCCAACCCTGACAGAATCTGTAGTGCAAGCCTTATCTTGTTGAGCGCAAGAAGAAAAGTTTCTTCAAAACCTTGAATATTTGCAATGTAATATTAAGTAAGTAAATTTTATAATTTTTGTATTATATATGTATGTGTATATACTGTATTTGGATATATGTGTATATATTTGCATATCAAGTATTGCTGATATGTTGAAGCATGTACTGTATTGGTGGAAACAGATACACGGTTAAGATTGCCAATTTACTGTAGTCTAGTCTAATTCAATCATTTTTACTAATCTTTGAGAACATTTATGGTTGAAGTTGCCAGTGCCAGTGGACCACTTTGTGCTTTAGGCCTGGTGGAGCTTGGTCCACCAGGCTGTTGTTTGGAGTGGCCCGCAGATCCACATACAGTCTGCATATGATATACAGTCTGTTGATCAACTGAACTACAGTAGTTAGTTTTTATCATCCGAATGCACCAATATGTCTTCATTCTTCCCAGATGAAGGAACTAGGTAATGTTCATCATCGGAATGCACCATCTGAAGCTTTTCCACACTCATGATACACGAGAGGTTTATCAGCTGTATGCACCATCCTGTGAGTTTTTATAAGTCGCAAACAACTGAATCCCTTGTCACACTCAGGACATTCATGAGGTTTATCATCCGTATGCACAATCATGTGACTTATTGTACTGGAACGTTTTCTGAATCTTTGGCCCGCATTCAGCACACTTGAAATGTTTAGCACCCGTTTGTAGCGTCCTATGGGCATTTATTTATTTATTTACTTTATATATATACATATATATATATATATATATATATATATATATATATATATATATATATATATATATATATATATATATATATATATATATATATATATATATATATATATATATATATATATATATATATGTCGTACCTAGTAGCCAGAACGCACTTCTCAGCCTACTATGTAAGGCCCGATTTGCCTAATAAGCCAAGTTTTCATGAATTATTTATTTTTCGACTACCTAACCTACCTAATCTAACCTAACCTAACTTTTTCGGCTACCTAATCTAACCTAACCTATAAAGATAGGTTAGGTTAGGTAGGGTTGGTTAGGTTCAGCCATATATCTACGTTAATTTTAACTCTAATAAAAAAAAAATTACCTCATACATAATGAAATTGGTAGCTTTATCATTTCATAAGAAAAAAATTAGAGAAAATATATTAATTCATAAAAACTTGGCTTATTAGGCAAATCGGGCCTTGCATAGTAGGCTGAGAAGTGCGTTCTGGCTACTAGGTACGACATATATATATATATATATATATATATATATATATATATATATATATATATATATATATATATATATATATTATTAAATATGACCGAAAAAGTAAGATTAATAATTCTAACACGAATTTTCTCAATCTTTCGTACATTACGCTTCACTGTTGGAGGTAAATCAAAAATCAATTCTCCAAAATTCATTTTTATTTCTAGTCTGACGCGACACGGGCGCGTTTCGTAAAACTTATTACATTTTCAAAGACTTTAGTTCACAAATACACAACTGATTAGAACTTACGTATCTCCGATTTTATATCTACATTTGAGTGAGGTGGGAGGGGTGATGTGGCATTAACACAAGACAGAACAAGAGGGGATATTAATAGGGTATTAAAAGTATCAACACAAGACAGAACACAAACAATGGGTATTGAATAGAAGTGTTTGTAGAAAGCCTATTGGTCCATATTTCTTGATGCTTCTATATTGGAGCGGAGTCTTGAGGTGGGTAGAATATAGTTGTGCAATAATTGGCTGTTGATTGCTGGTGTTGACTTCTTGATGTGTAGTGCCTCGCAAACGTCAAGCCGCCTGCTATCGCTGTATCTATCGATGATTTCTGTGTTGTTTACTAGGATTTCTCTGGCGATGGTTTGGTTGTGGGAAGAGATTATATGTTCCTTAATGGAGCCCTGTTGCTTATGCATCGTTAAACGCCTAGAAAGAGATGTTGTTGTCTTGCCTATATACTGGGTTTTTTGGAGCTTACAGTCCCCAAGAGGGCATTTGAAGGCATAGACGACGTTAGTCTCTTTTAAAGCGTTCTGTTTTGTGTCTGGAGAGTTTCTCATGAGTAGGCTGGCCGTTTTTCTGGTTTTATAGTAAATCGTCAGTTGTATCCTCTGATTTTTGTCTGTAGGGATAACGTTTCTATTAACAATATCTTTCAGGACCCTTTCCTCCGTTTTATGAGCTGTGGAAAAGAAGTTCCTGTAAAATAGTCTAATAGGGGGTATAGGTGTTGTGTTAGTTGTCTCTTCAGAGGTTGCATGGCTTTTCACTTTCCTTCTTATGATGTCTTCGATGAAACCATTGGAGAAGCCGTTGTTGACTAGGACCTGCCTTACCCTACAGAGTTCTTCGTCGACTTGCTTCCATTCTGAGCTGTGGCTGAGAGCACGGTCAACATATGCGTTAACAACACTCCTCTTGTACCTGTCAGGGCAGTCGCTGTTGGCATTTAGGCACATTCCTATGTTTGTTTCCTTAGTGTAGACTGCAGTGTGGAAACCTCCGCCCTTTTCCAGGGTGAGGGCCAGGCAGGGGGGTGGGGGTGCCAGCACACTGTGGTGTGAGGGCCAGGCAGGGGGGGGGTGCCAGCACACTGTGGTGTGAGGGGCCAGGCAGGGGGGGATGCCAGCACACTGTGGTGTGAGGGCCAGGCAGGGGGGGGGGGGTGCCAGCACACTGTGGTGTGAGGGCCAGGCAGGGGGGGGGGGTGCCAGCACACTGTGGTGTGAGGGCCAGGCAAGGGGGGGGGGGTGCCAGCACACTGTGGTGTGAGGGCCAGGCAGTGTGGGGGGGAGGGCCAGCACACTGTGGTGTGAGGGCCAGGCAGGGGGGGGGGGTGCCAGCACACTGTGGTGTGAGGGCCAGGCAGGAGGGGAGGGGGTTGCCAGCACACTGTGGGGTGAGGGCCAGGCAGGGGGGGGGGTGCCAGCACACTGTGGTGTGAGGGCCAGGCAGGGGGGGGGGTGCCAGCACACTGTGGTGTGAGGGCCAGGCAGGAGGGGGGGGGGGTTGCCAGCACACTGTGGTGTGAGGGGCCAGGCAGGGGGGGGGTGCCAGCACACTGTGGTGTGAGGGCCAGGCAGGGGGGGGGTGCTTAATGATGGCATGGCGAGTAATGTTGACCAAACCACACACTAAAAAAGTGAAGAGACGATGATGTTTCGGTCCGTTCTGTACCATTATCAAGTCGATTGTGGTGAGAGGAAGGAGGCAAAGGTAATAAATAGGCAAGAAATAGGTGAGGAGAAGGAAATCTTGCAGGAAGAAAAAAGCAAGGCAACAGGTACAGAGGGTAAGGTGTAATAAAGGGGATAGTAATAGGAACAAGAAAGGGATCGTAAGAGAAAACAAGATAAAGAAAAAAAAAGAAAGATAAAAGGAAGTGTAGATTTCCTTCTCCTCACCTCTCTCTCTCTCCCTCTCTCTCTCTCTCTCTCTCTCTCTCTCTCTCTCTCTCTCTCTCTCTCTCTCTCTCTCTCTCTCTCTCTCTCTCTCTCTCTCTCTCTCTCTGTCTCTCTCTCTCTCTCTCTCTCTCTGTCTCTCTCTCTCTGTCTCTGTCTCTCTCTCTCTCTCTCTCTCTCTGTCTCTCTCTCTCTGTCTCTGTCTCTCTCTCTCTCTCTCTCTCTGTCTCTCTCTCTCTCTCTCTCTCTCTCTCTCTCTCTCTCTCTCTCTCTCTCTCTCTCTCTCTCTCTCTCTCTCTCTCTCTCTCTCTCTCTCTCTCTCTCTCTCTCTTGCTTATTTTTGCCTGTCTCCTTCCTCTCTATGGTTCCGAAGAGCCTCCACTTACGGGCTCACCATAGCCCGTGCTACTGGAACTTCATGTTCTGAGTAGCTGAATCTAAAATAACAACAATCCTTCCTCTCATCACAATCGACGTGATAATGGTCCAGGACGGACCGACACGTCGTCGTTTCTTCACTTTCTAGTGTGTGGTTTGGTTAACATTTTTCAACAACGTTATTGTGACTTCTCATCTGCACATGTCGAGTTATAATTGTGTTATATGTGCTGATGTACATCTTCACTTCTGTAGAGTATTATAACGTCCTCTAATATCTAAATGTTACCATAATTTTCATATAACAAGCAAATCAATAGCTGAGTCTGAGTGTGAGAGATAGAGAGACAGAGAGAGAGAACGTAGAGAGCCAAACAAAACTCTTAATGTATCTGAATGATTCCTGAGTGTGTGTGTATTTACTATTTGTGCCGGCAGAATCGAGCTGCAAGCTCTTGGACCCCGCCTTTCTAATCGATCTATTTTTTCTATATTATGTCTAATTCATATAATTCTCTCCAACACGCATCCCCAGGAAGCAGCCCGTAGGAGCTCTCTAACTTCCTGGTACCTATTTGCTGCTTGGTGAACAGGTTATCAGGTGAAAGAAGCTAATTTCTTTCCGCCGCGGCCGGGAATCAAACCAGGGCCCACAGGACTACAACCCCCGGGCGCTGTCCACTCTTCCATGTGTAAATAAGCCTAATGTCAAGACGCACAAGCCTGGAAACCCACTTCGGCCAATCATTAGCCAGATACCCACACCCACGTACAGACTGGCGAAGCGACTCAACGGCCTGCTGACTCCTTATGTTCCTTGCGCCTTCAGCCTGAAGTCTCCAAAGGAATTTGTTGACTTACTGCGGGGCACACGGGCCACAGGGATAAGAGCCTCGTTGGACGTAGAATCGCTGTTTACCAACGTACCTGTGGACGAGACAATCGGAATGATAGCCGACAGAGTGTATCGTGATCCAGCCTGTACTCCTCTTGACATGCCAGAAAATATTCTGAGGAAACTACTCCAAGCTTGTACTAAAGAGGCACCCTTCTTGAGCCCGGATGGGCACATGTATAAGCAAGTAGATGGGGTCGCTATGGGTTCTCCCCTAGGTGTCCTGTTTGCAAACTTCTACATGGGTGCCATCGAGCAAAAAGTCTTAGTCGACATGAACTTGAAACCGGCCATATACTGCAGGTATGTTGACGACATTTTTACACAGGTACCTGATGTCAGACATCTGCAGGAGCTGAAGGAGGCATTTGAGCAGAGTTCCGTGCTGCGTTTCACTTACGAGATGGAAAAGGATGGGAAGCTGCCCTTTCTAGATGTAACAGTCATGGAAAAGGGCGGAGGTTTCCACACTGCAGTCTACACTAAGGAAACAAACATAGGAATGTGCCTAAATGCCAACAGCGACTGCCCTGACAGGTACAAGAGGAGTGTTGTTAACGCATATGTCGACCGTGCTCTCAGCCACAGCTCAGAATGGAAGCAAGTCGACGAAGAACTCTGTAGGGTAAGGCAGGTCCTAGTCAATAACGGCTTCTCCAATGGTTTCATCGAAGACATCATAAGAAGGAAAGTGAAAAGCCATGCAACCTCTGAAGAGACAACTAACACAACACCTATACCCCCTATTAGACTATTTTACAGGAACTTCTTTTCCACAGCTCATAAAACGGAGGAAAGGGTCCTGAAAGATATTGTTAATAGAAACGTTATCCCTACAGACAAAAATCAGAGGATACAACTGACGATTCACTATAAAACCAGAAAAACGGCCAGCCTACTCATGAGAAACTCTCCAGACACAAAACAGAACGCTTTAAAAGAGACTAACGTCGTCTATGCCTTCAAATGCCCACTTGGGGACTGTAAGCTCCAAAAAACCCAGTATATAGGCAAGACAACAACATCTCTTTCTAGGCGTTTAACGATGCATAAGCAACAGGGCTCCATTAAGGAACATATAATCTCTTCCCACAACCAAACCATCGCCAGAGAAATCCTAGTAAACAACACAGAAATCATCGATAGATACAGCGATAGCAGGCGGCTTGACGTTTGCGTCAAGCCGCCTACACATCAGGAAGTCAACACCTGCAATCAACAGCCAATTATTGCACAACTATATTCTACCCACCTCAAGACTCCGCTCCAATATAGAAGCATCAAGAAATATGGACAAACACTTCTATTCAATACCCATTGTTTGTGTTCTGTCTTGTGTTGATACTTTTAATACCCTATTAATATCCCCTCTTGTTCTGTCTTGTGTTAATGCCACATCACCCCTCCCACCTCACTCAAATGTAGATATAAAATCGGAGATACGTAAGTTCTAATCAGTTGTGTATTTGTGAACTAAAGTCTTTGAAAATGTAATAAGTTTTACGAAACGCGCCCGTGTCGCGTCAGACTAGAAATAAAAATGAATTTTGGAGAATTGATTTTTGATTTACCTCCAACAGTGAAGCATAATGTACGAAAGATTGAGAAAATTCGTGTTAGAATTATTAATCTTACTTTTTCGGTCATATTTAATAATATATGTCTACAGGAAAGACTGCTACCAAAATATACTAATATATATATATACATACATACATACATACATACATACATACATACATACATACATACATACATACATACATACATACATACATACATACATACATTTATACATACATACATACATACATGCATACATGCATACATACATACATACATACATACATACATACATACATACATACATACATACATACATACACACACACACACACACACACACACACACACACACACACACACACACACACAAGATGGTACATTAGGTTTATGAGAGTACATAGCATTAATATTTTTTAATTCTTGTAAAGCAATTAACACCCATAGGGCTTTGGGAAGGTCCTTAACCCTTAAGTTGCGCAACACATCATATGATGGGTTGAGTGACTTGCTATAAATTGTTTATCCCATCATATGATGTATTAGAGTACTACGCAAGATTTAAACGGCCTGCGGATACACGGGGTTCACCTCACCTTCATCAGGGCTCTTGTAAACAGACGCCTTTTTTTTTTAAATCATGGGCCAAATTCCCGGGTGTGAGGGCCTCAGTATTGAGTGAGCCACCAAGCCTGACGCATGCAGCATGAGCTCACAGCACTGCTGTTCAGCTTGTGACAACAGCATCGTCTAAAAGTGCCATAATATACATGTTCATGCTATTATTTAGCTTTGATATTATTACAGAAGACCCCTGACTGTAAAAATTACCTTGATTCTGATAATAGCAGGATTGTTGTGATAATTAGCGCTATAGTGGGAGGAGTAATCTTGGTGGGGAGGGAGGTAGCATTGTCTGCTGAATGTGTGACCACGATTTACTGTCTGGACTCACTAGACTCACGATTTTTTTATTATTTTTCCCATGAACAGAGAACACAAATTAACAGATTAAGAAGAAAAAATAAATTTTTTTTTTTTTTTGGTATGCACCTGTGGGTGACAAATGCTAATTAGCCCTGAGCCACACAAGGGTTAATCAACAGATAAATTTAAGTTGGCCCGGTTGGTCCGTGAGCCCAGTTGGACCAGCATTTAATTTAGAAAATAATCTAGTTTTCTCTTGAAGATGTCCATGGTTGTTCCGGCAATATTTCTTATACTCGCTGGAGGATGTTGAACAACTCTGGACATCTGATGTTTATAGTATAAAATCTGCAATTTTGATCATTAAAGTGATGATTGTCATAGATACTTGATAAGAGGTTTAGTTTGGATCTAAACTAGGTTGCCTGTATAATGTTTGATTTCTTTATTTTGACTGCACCTTAGTATTTGGAAATTATCACTGTTAAACATACATCATGTTATTTTCTTCTGCCCAGTTAAAAACTTTATTAACATCTGCTTGCAGTTTTTCAATTTCTTCAGCAGAGGTAATTTTCATGGTTTGTCATAGAGGTCAAGTAACTGTGAGAGTCATGATCTTCCCGCTCTAAAATCTATCATGTACTATCAGCTAATGGGTTTGCCAAAATTATCAGGGTAGGTTAGGTTTGGTCATATTTCTACATTAGTTTTAACTCAAATTCTTCCTTTGCAAAGTCACTTTATTATTAATCCATTTTTCTGGGAGAGCTTTCTTTGGGGACACACTGGGCTGCTCTTCTGGAACTTTTAAAACTTTTTGACCTATGTATTTAAAAGCAATTCTAAAGTTAGAAAGTGTAGCATAGGCCCCTCGCACAATGTTCTTAATATGATCCTCAGGTTATAGTTTTCTATCTAAAACCACCCCTAGATCTCTTTCTTGATCAGAATTCTTTATAGATCTCTGTGGCTCGATCATAGAAACTGAGTAAATTCGTTACACTGGACCTTCCAGATCGAATACCATGCTGACAGTCTGATATATCATTCAGTACGTCTGCATCTGAAATTGAGCAATACCGGATTTTTTATTTGGTTTTATAAATTTTATACTTATAATCTTAACTTATTTCAGAGACCACGAGTAATCTAGGCTTCGAACTCGACAGAAAAGCGTTCCGTAGACCTGCTTCTTTGCTACATAATAGACAAAATTTAGTAAGTATTGATTTATTATGTTTGTTTATTTATTTATTTTTTCTTTATATACAAGAAGGTACATTGGGGAGAGTACAGTAACTTGAAGTTATACATTCTTGTAAAGCAACTAGCACTCATAGCGTTTCGGGCAGATCTAAGTATAGACCAAGGAACTTACCATCTTTTTTATTTCTGATGTTAACATTGTCTAACTGTAGATGAATTGCATTTGTTGATTTGCTCCCAAGTAAGATGTTGTAGGTCCTTTCTATGTTTAGTGTGAGTTTGTTGGTTGACATTAATAAGTGGATTTTTTTTTAATTTATTGTTTACATCATTATTTAATATGAGTGGGTTGGAGTCTGAGTAGATGAGGTTAGTATCATCATTATCTCATATCTCAGTGATTTTGTCGTAATGGTCAAGTAGCTGTACTGTACAAGTAGAGGACATGAGAGATAGCTGTAAGAGATATTTCAATATCTTCCTGCTCTAAATCCATGTTGGCCTGGATTGTGGAGGTCATTGGTCTCTATAAAACTAGTAACCTGACTCCTGACCACTCAAATAATTTTATTATGTGGGATGTTAGTACAACTGGACTATAATTCTTTGCCAATGCTTTACTACCTCCCTTGTGTAGAGGAGCTATGTCTGCTGCTTTAAGAGCCTCTGGTATCTCCCCCGTGTCTAAGCTCTTCCCCCACACTATACTGAGTGCCTGTGCTACTGGCACTTTGCATTTATTTATAAATATTGAATTCCATGAGTCTGGACCCGGGGCTGAATGCATGGGCACATTGTCAATTTCTCTTTCAAAATCTGTCACACTCGTGTTGATATCAATTATATTTACAGGGGTTTGGATATCACCCATAAAGAAGTTGTCCGGATCCTCCACTTTCATGCTTTGTATCGGAGTGCTAAACATGTCCTCATACTGCTTTTTTAGGAATTCAGTAATTTCTTTGTCATCCTCAGTATATGAACCTTCACTAGTACGAATAGGTCCAATACAATCCAGTGGTTTTTGCTTTTGCTTGTGTAGGATTTTTATTACCTAGAACATTTTCCCAGTGAATGTTTGTAAGTTCCCTGATTATTTTCTCCCAGTCTATCCTTTTATTATTAAAATTGAATATATTGAATAGCCCTTCTCGCTTGTTGTTTCTCTTGGGCCTACTACCGTTATTGATGTTAGTTTGCACTTCAATGAGCTTGTGGTCCAAGAATGTAGTGTCTGAGACAGTAATGTCTCTGATTAGCTCATCATTGTTCGTGAATATGAGGTCGAGTGTGTTCTCGTTCCTAGTCCGTTTTGTTATCTGCTGATTGAGCGAGAATTTGTCACAGAATCTCGGTAGTTCTCTGACCTGTGATTGGTTATTTCCATTTCTATTTTGGGTGTGTTGTTTTGGTAGTGATTCGTCCAGTTCTGGTAGTAGTGCGGTTGTTGTGTGGTGTAGTACTTGTGTGCTTGTTAATGACTTGTATTCCAGTCTTGTGGGTATCGCCTTTCCCCTACGGGCCAACTGCTTTGTTCTTACCTAGCATTTTGCTTTGTTTGGGTATGAATGTTTGTGTGCCTTCATTGTGTATTTTGCAAAATTTACCATATATCTCATTATTTACTCCTCTGCCTAGCAACAAGTCTGTCTAATTATACTCATTAACTGTTTTTCAAAGTTCCCCATAGTGTCCTTTATTGAAATCGAGTTCATGAACCGTTTCAATGTCCTTATTTTCTTCTAGATTATATCTTAAAGTATATTTAAATGTTATTGTTATTATTGTTATTAAATGTTATTGTGACATTGCATTGCAATTGAGCTATGTTGTTTACCATACCGTTCATTTCGTGAGTATAAGTATAGATGCCACACTTGTGACAGGTAAAACCATGCCTTTTTTGAAAAACAGCACCGTCTGTTGCACGTAAGAGCTACCCACACTATATTATGTTGCGATATTATTTCAATATTTCCGATTGCATTGATAATTTGAATTTTCATAAATTTCAATTTATTTTCTTTTCGATTTAATAATTTTGTGTGACATTGCATTGAAATTGAGCTGTGTTGTTTACCATACTGTTCATTTCTTGAGTATAGTTTATTTTTTTATTTTTTTCATTTCATTTTTTTAGCTGTTCTTATTTTTCAGTGATGGGAATATCAGATCATTTGATGTTCCCAATTTTCTGATGGAAGCATCAGACCATTATAGAATGCATCGGATGAGGTAGTTTGGAATGGTGGGGAGGATGAGAGGGGGGGATGGTGTGGAAGACGAGGGGACAGAGGAGAGGGTAATAATGGGGAGGACGAGGGGACTGGGGAGTGTGGGATGGTGGGGACAGGGGAATGGAGAATGCTGGGGAGGACAAAGGGACAGGTGAATGGGAGATGGTGGGGGAGCAAGAAGGGACAGGGGAGGGGAAAATGGTAAGGAGGACGATGGAACAGGGAAGTGAGAATAGTGGGGAGGAAGTGGGAAGGACGAGAGGACTGTGGAATGGGGAATGGTGGGAAGGACGAGGGGACGGAGGAAGACTGGAGAACAGGGGAACACCTCAATAAACGCCAACAATGTATTATTACTCTGTGGCTTCTTGTCTCCCGACAAAGTGAATTATAATTATATATATTACTTAATTCTTATAAATTTCCAGAAGCCTGTATCAACACCCACACTAATGCAACTGAAAGAGATGTTGAGACAAGTATTGCTGATATGTGGAAGAACGCCCCAAACAAACTCGGTGGAAACAGATACAAGGTAAAGTTTGCCAATTTGCTGTAGTCTAATTCAATCTCTTTTTAGAAATCTTTGAGAACATTTATGCTATGAATAAGATAAAATTATGTAACTGATTTTGACTAAATATGTAGATATATTTAATTTTCTGAGCACTAATAATGAAAGAAAACCAAAATAAGAGGTGGCTACTATCTCTAATAATGGGCTGGAATAATGCAGGATATAATATTGTTTTATATAGATTCTTGTTTTAGTTTTTTTTCTATAATATGGAAAGGGTTTTTAATTAATAAATTAAATATTATATAATAAAAAAATTTATGTATTATTGAAAACAATTAGTAACAAACAATATTTCATTACAGGGTGGTGAAGCAAGAAGACATGTGCATCACACAGCAGACTTGGATATGACGAATACTGAAAATGGTGGCGAGCCTGGTGGCATACTGCCTAATCTTCTCTAATGTCTATATAGAATCTATATATATGAGTCTGTGTGTTTATATGTATATATATATAATATATATATATATATATATATATATATATATATATATATATATATATATATATATATATATATATATATATATATTATATATATATATATATATATATATATATATATATATATATATATATATATATATATATAAATATATATATATATATATATATATATATATATATATAATATATATATACACACATATATATATACATATATATAGGTTAGGTAGGTTAGGTTAGGTAGGGTTGGTTAGTTATCATATATCTACGTTAGTTTTAAATCGTTTTAACTAGTTTTAGTTAGTTTTAACTATAACTAGCTAGTTTTAACTTTATATATATATTATTTATATATATATATTATATAAAAAGTTTGTGAGGAAGACCTCTGGTGCCAATGTGGGGACCCATAGCCTCGGAGAAGAAAATAAAAAGTATTCAGAGGAGACCTTGTGGTTTCTCACTAAACACTAATATTATCTTCTATCACCCCCATTCTTTTGTATGTACACATATATATTTGCTTTATTTAAACTTTGTTACAAAGAGGGAGTTACATATAGGTTACAAAGATGGTTATCATAGGTTATCGTATATATATTAATTATATATATATATATATATATATATATATATATATATATATATATATATATATATAGATTATATATATAGATTATATATATATATATATATATATATATATATATATATATATATATATATATATATATATATATATTTTATATATATATATACTATTACACTACACCCTTACACCCTTATATATTACACTGTAATAATATATATATATATATATATATATATATATATATATATATATATATATATATATATATATATATATATATATATATATATATATATATATTATTAAATATGACCGAAAAAGTAAGATTAATAATTCTAACCCGAATTTTCTCAATCTTTCGTACATTTCTTTTCACTGTTGGAGGTAAATAAAAAATCAATTCTCCAAAATTCATTTTTATTTCTAGTCTGACGCGACATGAGCGCGTTTCGTAAAACTTATTACATTTTCAAAGACTTTAGTTTACAAATACACAACTGAATAGAACTTACGCATCTCCGATTTTATATCTACATTTGAGTGAGGTGGATGGGGTGAGGTGGCATTAATAGGGTATTAATTTCATCAACACAAGACAGAACAAGAGGTGGTATTAATAGGGTATTAATTTCATCAACACAAGACAGAACACGAAACAATGGGTATTGAATAGAAGTGTTTGTAGAAAGCCTATTGGTCCATATTTCTTGATGCTTCTATATTGGAGCGGAGTCTTGAGGTGGGTAGAATATAGTTGTGCATTAATTGGCTGTTGATTGCTGGTGTTGACTTCTTGATGTGTAGTGCCTCGCAAACGTCAAGCCGCCTGCTATCGCTGTATCTATCGATGATTTCTGTGTTGTTTACTAGGATTTCTCTGGCAATGGTTTGGTTGTGGGAAGAGATTATATGTTCCTTAATGGAGCCCTGTTGCTTATGCATCGTTAAACGCCTAGAAAGAGATGTTGTTGTCTTGCCTATATACTGGGTTTTTTGGAGCTTACAGTCCCCAAGAGGGCATTTGAAGGCATAGACGACGTTAGTCTCTTTTAAAGCGTTCTGTTTTGTGTCTGGAGAGTTTCTCATGAGTAGGCTGGCCGTTTTTCTGGTTTTATAGTAAATCGTCAGTTGTATCCTCTGATTTTTGTCTGTAGGGATAACGTTTCTATTAACAATATCTTTCAGGACCCTTTCCTCCGTTTTATGAGCTGTGGAAAAGAAGTTCCTGTAAAATAGTCTAATAGGGGGTATAGGTGTTGTGTTAGTTGTCTCTTCAGAGGTTGCATGGCGTTTCACTTTCCTTCTTATGATGTCTTCGACGAAACCATTGGAGAAGCCGTTGTTGACTAGGACCTGCCTTACCCTACAGAGTTCTTCGTCGACTTGCTTCCATTCTGAACTGTGGCTGAGAGCACAGTCGACATATGCGTTAACAACACTCCTCTTGTACCTGTCTGGGCAGTCGCTGTTGGCATTTAGGCACATTCCTATGTTCGTTTCCTTAGTGTAGACTGCAGTGTGGAAACCTCCGCTCTTTTCCATGACTGTTACATCTAGAAAGGGCAGCTTCCCATCCTTTTCCATCTCGTAAGTGAAACGCAACACGGAACTCTGCTCAAATGCCTCCTTCAGCTCCTGCAGATGTCTGACATCAGGTACCTGTGTAAAAATGTCGTCAACATACCTGCAGTATATGGCCGGTTTCAAGTTCATGTCGACTAAGACTTTTTGCTCGATGGTACCCATGTAGAAGTTTGCAAACAGGACACCTACGGGAGAACCCATGGCGACCCCATCTACTTGCTTATACATGTGCCCATCCGGGCTCAAGAAGGGTGCCTCTTTAGTACAAGCTTGGAGTAGTTTCCTCAGAATATTTTCTGGTATGTCAAGAGGAGTACAGGCTGGATCACGATACACTCTGTCGGCTATCATCCCGATTGTCTCGTCCACAGGTACGTTGGTAAACAGCGATTCTACGTCCAACGAGGCTCTTATCCCTGTGGCCCGTGTGCCCCGCAGTAAGTCAACAAATTCCTTTGGAGACTTCAGGCTGAAGGCGCAAGGAACATAAGGAGTCAGCAGGCCGTAGAGTCGCTTCGCCAGTCTGTACGTGGGTGTGGGTATCTGGCTAATGATTGGCCGAAGTGGGTTTCCAGGCTTGTGTGTCTTGACATTTCCATACGCATATCCAGGTTTATATTCCCCAATGATCTTTGGCAGGTGGAGTCCGGATTTCTTGGCGTTCGCAGTTTCGATCAGTTTGTTGACCTTTGCTTTTAATTCGGCTGTAGTGTCCTTCGTTACCCTTTGGAACTTAGTTTGGTCAGAGAGTATGATGTTCATTTTCGCCAGATATTCGTCTTTTTTAAGAATGACATATATTGGCGACTTGTCACCTCTCCTGACAACTATCTCCTTGTTCTCACGAAGGCTTTTAGCTGCCGCTTTGAGCTCGGGGGACAGTATGGTGCTTCTGTAATTGCCTCGATTCTTTCCTCCTTCTGCAATAAGTTCTGCTTGTAAGGTATCTTTGGTAGTGACCTTCTTTTGTGTCTCGAGGTCGAATATGTCGTCCAACAGAATTTCCAACTCTACTTTCTGGGCCATCTCACTCGGTCTGGACATAACATGACAGTTTATGCCCAGATTTAGGAGAGTGACTTGGTCCTCAGTGAGGTTAATTCCTCACCTCGTCGCCAATATATGTCATTCTTAAAAAAGACGAATATCTGGCGAAAATGAACATCATACTCTCTGACCAAACTAAGTTCCAAAGGGTAACGAAGGACACTACAGCCGAATTAAAAGCAAAGGTCAACAAACTGATCGAAACTGCGAACGCCAAGAAATCCGGACTCCACCTGCCAAAGATCATTGGGGAAGATAAACCTGGATATGCGTATGGAAATGTCAAGACACACAAGCCTGGAAACCCACTTCGGCCAATCATTAGCCAGATACCCACACCCACGTACAGACTGGCGAAGCGACTCTACGGCCTGCTGACTCCTTATGTTCCTTGCGCCTTCATCCTGAAGTCTCCAAAGGAATTTGTTGACTTACTGTGGGGCACACGGGCCACAGGGATAAGAGCCTCGTTGGACGTAGAATCGCTGTTTACCAACGTACCTGTGGACGAGACAATCGGGATGATAGCCGACAGAGTGTATCGTGATCCAGCCTGTACTCCTCTTGACATACCAGAAAATATTCTGAGGAAACTACTCCAAGCTTGTACTAAAGAGGCACCCTTCTTGAGCCCGGATGGGCACATGTATAAGCAAGTAGATGGGGTCGCCATGGGTTCTCCCATAGGTGTCCTGTTTGCAAACTTCTACATGGGTACCATCGAGCAAAAAGTCTTAGTCGACATGAACTTGAAACCGGCCATATACTGCAGGTATGTTGACAACATTTTTACACAGGTACCTGATGTCAGACATCTGCAGGAGCTGAAGGAGGCATTTGAGCAGAGTTCCGTGTTGCGTTTCACTTACGAGATGGAAAAGGATGGGAAGCTGCCCTTTCTAGATGTAACAGTCATGGAAAAGAGCGGAGGTTTCCACACTGCAGTCTACACTAAGGAAACGAACATAGGAATGTGCCTAAATGCCAACAGCGACTGCCCAGACAGGTACAAGAGGAGTGTTGTTAACGCATATGTCGACCGTGCTCTCAGCCACAGCTCAGAATGGAAGCAAGTAGACGAAGAACTCTGTAGGGTAAGGCAGGTCCTAGTCAACAACGGCTTCTCCAATGGTTTCGTCGAAGACATGATAAGAAGGAAAGTGAAACGCCATGCAACCTCTGAAGAGACAACTAACACAACACCTATACCCCCTATTAGACTATTTTACAGGAACTTCTTTTCCGCAGCTCATAAAACGGAGGAAAGGGTCCTGAAAGATATTGTTAATAGAAACGTTATCCCTACAGACAAAAATCAGAGGATACAACTGACGATTTACTATAAAACCAGAAAAACGGCCAGCCTACTCATGAGAAACTCTCCAGACACAAAACAGAACGCTTTAAAAGAGACTAATGTCGTCTATGCCTTCAAATGCCCTCTTGGGGACTGTAAGCTCCAAAAAACCCAGTATATAGGCAAGACAACAACATCTCTTTCTAGGCGTTTAACGATGCATAAGCAACAGGGCTCCATTAAGGAACATATAATCTCTTCCCACAACCAAACCATCGCCAGAGAAATCCTAGTAAACAACACAGAAATCATCGATAGATACAGCGATAGCAGGCGGCTTGACGATTGCGAGGCACTACACATCAAGAAGTCAACACCAGCAATCAACAGCCAATTAATGCACAACTACATTCTACCCACCTCAAGACTCCGCTCCAATATAGAAGCATCAAGAAATATGGACCAATAGGCTTTCTACAAACACTTCTATTCAATACCCATTGTTTCGTGTTCTGTCTTGTGTTGATGAAATTAATACCCTATTAATACCACCTCTTGTTCTGTCTTGTGTTGATGAAATTAATACCCTATTAATGCCACCTCACTCAAATGTAGATATAAAATCGGAGATGCGTAAGTTCTATTCAGTTGTGTATTTGTAAACTAAAGTCTTTGAAAATGTAATAAGTTTTACGAAACGCGCTCGTGTCGCGTCAGACTAGAAATAAAAATGAATTTTGGAGAATTGATTTTTGATTTACCTCCAACAGTGAAAAGAAATGTACGAAAGATTGAGAAAATTCGTGTTAGAATTATTAATCTTACTTTTTCGGTCAAATTTAATAATATATGTCTACAGGAAAGACTGCTACCAAAATATACTAATATATATATATATATATATATATATATATATATATATATATATATATATATATATATATATATATATATATATATATATATATATATATATATACATATATATATATATGTATATATATATATATATATATATATATATATATATATATATATATATATATTATTTATAAAATATATATTATTTATATATATATTGTGACGATAATCTCCTTCAAGAGATTGAGCCGGCTCTTCCCTCCAAAAATACGTCAATACATCTATATAAAACTACTATGGAAGAAAAATCCAACAACGACAACACCAGCAAGGTTTGCCAGAGCGCAAAACGTATGCAGCCAGGAACACCTGCTCCACCTCAAACCGCCAAACTACCTGTCTTGTCGCCGGCTCCTCGCTGATTGGCCGCAGGTCTAGCTGCAACTGCACTCCACCCACCATACTACTTGATGTCTGGGGCCGCCACGACCTCAGTCTTCAGAATATTCAGTGCTTTCATAAGGTTAACACGTCTTCTTGGTAGACTAAGCTGTGGCTTACGTGTACTAAGAGAGGTGATAGCTTAAAGCCAATATTCCTGCACCTCTCATTTACTTGTTTCACACTTGTTATTTGTTCATTTGTCTTAACGTAACTTTTCATTGTGTCTTTTAATTATTCTTATTATTTTGATTGCTTTTATTATACGAATTTGTGTGTCCATTTTATTCATGTTTTGCTTTCTTTAACGTAATTAAAATTTCATTGTTAAAATTTACTTGTGTTTTGTGTGTCTTCTCCTTACCTTACCACAGACGAAGTTCCAGAATATCTATTTTTTTTTCTATATGTGACGAGGCCATACCCCTAGCTTTTGAACAGCCGAACACCAACGCGTTACCGTCACATATTATATGGGGGCCTGTCCTAGGAGCTTCACTCAGGTACTGGTGCCAAGTGGTAATTAATGGTAAGCGTATTTAACTTTGTTAACGTAGCTTTTACTATTTTTCATATTCAATTTCATTTTTTATATGGTGCGGTGTATTGTGCATTACGAGAGTAGCATATGGTGAAGGTGAGACAACTTTGGATTACGTGGTGACTGTAGGCCTCAGTCATACTCTTAATTGGTCATCTCTCCCTCCATGTTATTACTCGTGTTTACCATCTTTGTCCCTTGGATATTTCTCATTTTTGACAGACCATCATATTGGTACCCTGGTACTGTGGTCTGCCCCGGGTCAAGTGCACCCAATCATCTGCAATCTGACTGTAGGAGGACAAAGAGGGTCATAGTTCCTCTAGCTCGAACTTTAGTTGCTGAATTGGGACCTCAGCAGCAGTTCTCGTCACCAGTTGACACCTCGCACCCCTACACGTCGGTCAGAGATGATGATACATACAACGGTAGGGAATTAGCTAACTTTTTCAGAGCACAAAAGTTCGCTAATTCTGTAAGTATCATATTAAATTCAGTAGGAAAAACTTGCTTTATGTCCTATAGAGACTCGGCAAGGTATGCCTACATCCTTGGACTACCAATTTTACTTTTGAGGCAATTAACTGTTTCATTTGTTTTCGAAACTCTGTTTCATTTGTTAGTAGGATTTTCTTGCCCTTATCCTCTTACATGAGTACCGGGTACAAGATTTCCTGCGCCCTTGATTTAAATTAATCATTTAACATCTTATTCTTAACTTTAATTGTTAAAGATCCCACAGGATAGGTACCAGTTGCCACGTTGTCCTGTTTCTGACATTCACTATAACTGAATATTCGTTGTACCTTTATTTGCTAATTTCACCATGTTTCGTCTCCAAGCTTTCCGTGCAGATCCAGCAGGTGCAATAGGGACTTTAAGTCATGCCAAGAAGACTGAATTACAAACTCTTGCACATGAGTATCAACTAACAGTTCCCTACCAAGCCAACAAGAGTGAAATACACAACCTGTTGCTGGATCATTTCTTAGAGCAAGGTAAGATAGACCCTGAAACTCATGAAACTTACTATATTGCAGATAAAACTGACTTGGCAACGATGAAACTCAAACTAGAGCTGGCCAAGATTGAACGCGAGCAGCAAAGGGAAGCCCTCGAACAACAAGAACGAGCAGCTGCCATACGAAGAGAAGAACAAGAACGAGAAATCGCCCTCAAGGAACGTGAAACTGCCTTGAGGAGGGAAGAACACGAACGTGAGGCTGCCTTGAGGAAGGAAGAACACGAACGAGGAATCGCCCTCAAGGAACGTGAACTCGCCCTCCAGGAACGTGAGGTTGCAATGCTCCAGGAGCGGGAACGCGTACAGCTTGAAACAAAACGACGCGAGTTGGAGATGCAACGCGAACATGACAAGCAACAAGCGACTCTGGCTCTAGAGTGTCGTCAACGAGAATACACGTTGGAAACTTCACACCTCGCTCAACGCCAGCAAGCTACTGCCAATCTTCCCGTCAGTTTTAATATATCACATGCAAGTAAGTTAATGCCATCCTTTGTAGAAGCAGAAGTTGATGTGTTTTTCACCACCTTTGAAACCCTTGCTAATCAACTCAGTTGGCCTGTCGACCAATGGGCCACACTTCTCAGAGTCCATCTTACAGGTAGAGCTGCAGTCACACTCAGTACTCTGGCGTCTGAGAATGACTACCAGACTCTGAAACAAGCAGTGTTGGACGCCTACCTCCTTTCCACGGAAAGTTATAGAAGGAAATTCCGTGACCACCTGAAGGCAAGTACCACTACCTTCCTCGAGTTTGCTAACACAAAACGGAGATATTTCATGACATGGCTGGAAGCAGCACATGTCTCTACCTTTACAGAACTCGTCAACCTGATGTTAGTTGAAGAATTCTTGAGGCGTGTGCCGCCTCCTGTCCGTCTCTACTTAGCAGATAAAGAAGAAACCGACTACCTGAAGTGTGCTAAGTCGGCTGACACTTACAGCCTCATCCACCGGCTGACACCCGAACCATCCTCCAGTAAGAAATCGTGGTACAGTTACGACAAAGTGAACACCGATCAAGCTGGCTCGCAATTGTACTGCAAGTATTGTAGACTCTATGGACATACCATAGACAAGTGTGGTAAGTCTCAATACAAGGGAACCACTGACCCACAAAAACCCAAACAAACTCCTCCTAAGTCCGGTAAGCCTGTGATGAATGTTGGTGTTAATGTTAATGATCTTTCTCTTTTCAGTAACCACCTGTATACTGGAACTGTCTCTGCCAACGGTTCAAATCCGGAGGGACGTTTCAAATTGAAGATCTTGAGGGACACAGCGGCTCTTCAATCGATCATCTTGAAGTCGGCTGTGCCCAACATCGCCTACACCGGAGAAACTGTCTTCATCACTGACCTCACTGCTACCACTCCATACCCTCTCGCCAGAGTCCACCTGGATTGTCCCTACGTGAACGGAGAAGTCCAAGTCGCCGTCAGGGAAAAGCCTTTTCCCATGCCTGGAGTGCAACTTCTCCTAGGCAACGACTTGGCAGAAGACCTGCAACCGACCAACCTGATCGTCATGGACAAACCCCAGGTGTGTAACTCTGTGCCAAGTAACCCTATTCTAGAGTATGTTCCAGCAGAGGTTCAAGAGAGTGATGAAGTTTCTCCTCCGGTTCTCGTGACCACCTGTGCACAAGCCGCACGTCCACAGCCAGCTGACTCTACTGCTACCGCTGTCCCTCAAGACCCTCAGAAACTACTCCCGAATCTGACCAAGTTGGAGTTCTGTAAGTTGCAGAGGGAAGATCTTACTTTAACACCATTATTTTTCCAGGCTGAGACTCAACCCGACAGTATTCCTGGGTTCTTCCTAGAGAACGACTTGCTCTACCGCAGATATAGACCCAGTAAACTGAAGGAGGAGGACGATTGGGCCAACATCGAACAACTTGTGATTCCTACCAGCCTGCGGCCCACTATTCTACACCTGGCCCACGGAGCACTCTCCCACTACGGCTTCAACAAGACTTACCATGGAATTCGTCAAGACTACTACTGGCCAGGTATGGTAAATAGCGTCAAACAGTACGTAAAACAGTGTCATACATGTCAGATGGCAGGCAAACCGAACATCTCCATTCCCAGAGCGCCACTGATTCCCATACAGGTGCCTGCGGAACCTTTCCACAGACTTATAATAGACTGTGTTTGTCCTTTACCTCGGACCAGTTCAGGTAACGCCTATATCTTAACCATCCTGTGTCCTACCACCAGATTTCCCATAGCAGTTCCAGTGAAGAACATCACGGCTGCTACGGTTGTAAAACATCTATTGAAGATCTTCACTCAATACGGATTTCCCAGGGAGATTCAGAGCGACTGTGGTACCAACTTCACCAGTGATCTCTTCAAAAGGACACTGGAGGAGTTCAACATCAAACAGGTATTGTCCAGCCCCTATCATCCTGCTTCACAGGGTTCTCTTGAACGTAGTCATCAGACTATCAAAGCACTCTTGAAAAAGTTTTGTAGTGAAACCTCTAAGGATTGGGATAAGCAAATCGACCTTATAATGTGTATTTACAGAAGTCTTCCCAATGAGTCCCTAGGAGTATCTCCTTATGAGATGCTCTACGGCCGTAAGTGCCGTACTCCCCTTAAGGCTTTCAAAGACTCTCCGAGATGCCACCTTCAGTGAGCATCAGAATGTGCCCCAGTTTCTTCAAAACTTTCAACACATTCTAGAGAGAGTCCACCGTTTTGCCCATGATAATCTATTGAAAGCCCAGGAGAAGATGAAGACTCATTACGACCAGACCAGCAAAGTACGAAAATTTAAGCCAGGAGACTTCATTCTAGCATACTTCCCTATCCCAGTTTCACCTTTACAATACAGGTTTTCAGGACCCTACCGCGTCAAAGAGTGCAGAAATAACAACAACTACGTCATAGAAACTCCAGATAGGCGGCGGAAGACCCAGCTGTGCCACGTCAACCTCCTGAAGCAATATAATGGTACTCCTCACACTGTCCTAATAAATTATTCTACCTTCACAGAACCATACATCCACAGTGAGACCTTCCCAGCTTCTCCTCCCGAAAGCACTGACAAGGAGTCGGCGCTTTCTAATTCCGAAATCCTTAATGATCTTCCCAAATACTTTCAGGATAATCACAGTGCACCTCTTGTCAAGATCTTCAGAGAACATCAGTTGTTCCGAGATGATCCCCAAGAGTGTAATGTTACCCAGCACGACATCCAACTGCTCCCCGACACCCGGCCGATTCGTCAACCCTTCTACCGAATCAGCCCGAGCAAGAAGGAAGTCATGCGTGCTGAGGTGCAGTACCTCTTGGATCATGGACTGGCTACACCTTGTGAGTCCCCCTGGGCCTCACCTTGTATCTTGGTGCCCAAACCCCAAGGTAAGGTGCGGTTATGTACTGACTATCGAAAACTTAACAACGTAACTGTCAAGGATGCTTACCCCTTGCCTAGGATAGATGACATCCTTGACGCCATTGGTAGTGCCCAGTACTTGTCCCAAGTTGACTTGCTTAAGGGGGTACTATCAAGTGTGTCTAACGGAGCGAGCTAAAGAGATATCTGCCTTCATCACTCCTTTTGGACTTTTCAGATATGAACGCCTTCCTTTCGGACTATGTAATGCCCCGGCCACCTTTCAGAGAGCTGTCAACCGTGTCATCCAGGGCTTGGATAACACATACGCCTACCTGGACGATATCGTCGTAG
Organism: Procambarus clarkii; assembly: GCF_040958095.1. NCBI lineage: Eukaryota > Metazoa > Arthropoda > Malacostraca > Decapoda > Cambaridae > Procambarus > Procambarus clarkii. The sequence continues at coordinate 11,194,462 of NC_091182.1, read as the reverse complement.
CATCCAACACCTGGAGTGAACATCTGCTCCAGCTGCGACGTCTGTTCTCCAAGCTCCTGACAGCCGGCCTCACCATCAACCTGGGCAAGTCCACCTTCGCGAAAGGTAAAGTGCGTTATCTGGGTCATGTTATTGGGAGTGGCAGCTTAGCTCCGTTAGACTCACACACTCAAGCCATCCAACAGTATCCACAGCCTACCACCAGGAAGCAGCTCCTGCGCTTCCTTGGTCTTGCCTCCTACTACCGTAGGTTTGTGAGGAATTTCAGTACAGTCGCCACACCTCTAATTCTATTAACCAGTCCCAAGCAACGGTATAATTGGACCATGCAGCAAACCGTTGCTTTCGAACAACTCAAATTCCTCCTCTGTTCTAATCCCATTCTCGCCTCACCAGATATCACCAAGCCTTTCGTCCTTCATGTCGACGCCAGTGGTACCGGCGTTGGTGGTGTCCTGATGCAACAACGAGGCGAGGAGGTTCTACCTGTCAGCTACTACAGCTACAAATTGAAACCACATCAGAGGAACTACAGCACTATTGAAAAGGAGCTACTATCCATCGTCCTGAACCTCCAACACTTCGCTCCGTACCTACAAGGCGCCAGGTCTACAACCATCTTCTCAGACCACAACCCTCTCCGCTTCCTACATCAAGCCCAATTCACCAACCAGCGTCTTCTACGATGGGCTTTGTATTTACAAGTTTTCAACCTGGAGATCCGCTATATCAAGGGTTCTGACAACACCATAGCCGATGCCCTCTCCAGAGTTTATGAAGTAGAAGCGACTCCATCTATTACTCCACCACATAACGACGTACTTCTTCCAGAACCGCAGGCTTCGGGGGAGAGTTGTGACGATAATCTCCTTCAAGAGATTGAGCCTGCTCTTCCCTCCAAAAATACGTCGATACATCTATATAAAACTACTATGGAAGAAAAATCCAACAACGACAACACCAGCAAGGTTTGCCAGAGCACAAAACGTATGCAGCCAGGAACACCTGCTCCACCTCAAACCGCCAAACTACCTGTCTTGTCGCCGGCTCCTCGCTGATTGGCCGCAGGTCTAGCTGCAACTGCACTCCACCCACCATACTACTTGATGTCTGGGGCCGCCACGACCTCAGTCTTCAGAATATTCAGTGCTTTCATAAGGTTAACACGTCTTCTTGGTAGACTAAGCTGTGGCTTACGTGTACTAAGAGAGGTGATAGCTTAAAGCCAATATTCCTGCACCTCTCATTTACTTGTTTCACACTTGTTATTTGTTCATTTGTCTTAACGTAACTTTTCATTGTGTCATTTAATTATTCTTATTATTTTGATTGCTTTTATTATACGAATTTGTGTGTCCATTTTATTCATGTTTTGCTTTCTTTAACGTAATTAAAATTTCATTGTTAAAATTTACTTGTGTTTTGTGTGTCTTCTCCTTACCTTACCACAGACGAAGTTCCAGAATTTCTATTTTTTTTTATATGTGACGAGGCCATAACCCTAGCTTTTGAACAGCCGAACACCAACGCGTTACCGTCACAATATATATATATATATATATATATATATATATATATATATATATATATATATATATATATATATATATTATTTATATATATATATATATATATATATATATATATATATATATATATATATATATATATATATATATATATATATATATATATATATATATATTATATAGGTCATATGTTTTTGTATTTTGGCTGATTTGTTAGTAAATAATAAAAGAAATATAAATTATTTGATTTTTCTTACCCTTAAATTGGTTTAAATATTTAAATTGAAAATAATAATATAATATAAAATAAAATATAACAAAAATAATAATACAATATAAAATAAAATATAATTAAAATAATAATATAATATAAAATAATATAATTTAATTTCAAGAATTTCAACTTTAAACACAAAGATGTGAAAAGGGTTCAGATTAGGCTCAAACCATTCACAAGAGATTCATATTGGTATATGAATGGATTATGAATGATTCATGTTAGGATTGTAAAGTTGCCACAACATCTCAAATTTGTGTTAGATACGTAGGTTTTGGTTATAAGTTTTGGAAACCTATTAAAGTCCACACACAATATCGTATCTGATACGATAAAACAAACGTTTCCAATCCTTTCAAATACTTTCCAGATATGTTGTGGCATCCTTAAATTGTTTGCTGGGATGGTCTTAAGACGATTGACCGATTGAGCCGACCTTTCGGCTCAAGCGAATGTTTTGGGGTCCCTTGGTAGAGGGAACAAAGTTAAAATACGAGCAGAGAGAGAAAGGGGGTGAAGAGAACACAGACCCCCACCCCGTGTTACAGGGGATCGAACCCGGAACTTCAGGACTACGAATCCGAAACGCTGTTCTCTCAGCTGTCAGGTTGGAACGAGCTTAGCTACAGTACTATACAGGAGCAAGACGGCCTGCAATCATAACTCTCACTATTCCCCATTTTCTATATCTCTCCTTTGTAGTAATGTGGAATGTACCTTCCAGTTAAAAAATTTGGACTGGACGGTAGAGCGACAGTCTCGCTTCCTGCTGGTCGTCGTTCAATCCCTCGACCGTCCCCAACTGGTTGGGCCCCATTCCTCCTACTCCTCCATCCCATCCCAAATCCTTATCCTGACCCCCTTCCCTGTGCTATATAGTCGTAATGGCTTGGGATTATCTTTATGCCATAATTCAGGCAATGAGTCACAATAACGTGGCTGAAGTATGTTGACCACCCCACTGTAGTAGTTGAAGGGACGACGACGTTTCGGTCCGTCCTGGACCATTCTCAAGTCGATTGTGATGAGGACAGGTAGGGACAGGCAATAAATAGGCAAGAGAGAGCTGAGGAGGAAAGTAAGTTGTAGGGGATAGTAGTAATAATGAGAACTGCAGAAGGCCAATTGGCCCATACGAGGCAGCTCCTATTATAACCACCGAAGGATATAGTAATAGGAATAAGAAGAGGATAGCAAGGGAGCGTAGGAGAAGACAATGCACAGAAAAAGGGAGAAGAGAGAAAGAAAAGGAAAGAGAAAAAGAAAGATAAATGGAAGGGGGTAAGCTTATGTTAAGTCACGTTTGTTAGAAAGATTAGAGCATTTGAGTATATACTGTGAAAGGGAAGAGTCCACAGCAACAAAGCCAGGACTCAAGTTCATGTTGGGTACATTGTGTATAAGAGCCGATTCTACAAGACGGCGTCTGTGTAGAGTAGAGGCAGGAAAGATTATTTTGGAGGAAGACCAATCAATGGGATGATTAGAATCCCTCACATGGCAGAAGAGAGCATTGTTAGTGTCTGCAGACTTAACACTTCTCTTGTGTTCTTTAAGTCTGTCATTCAGTGTACGGCCAGTTTCGCCAAAGTATTGGAGAGGACAAGAAGAACAGGAAATAGAGTAGACACCAGCATCATTAGAAGCAGGAGGAGCAGTGTGAACTAGATTACTACGAAGTGTGTTAGTTTGTCGAAAGGCGAGTTTAATGTCAAGAGGACGAAAGGTATTGGTAAAAGTTTTGAGTTCAGATATGAAGGGAAGGCATAGTACAGTGCTACTAGTGTTGGAAGCAGGTTTAGGATGAAAGAAATTTCGTTTAGCTTGAGAGTAGGCACAGTTAATGAAATGCAAAGGATAACCAAGGCGAGAGAATGATTTGTAGATAAAGGCAATTTCAGAATCAAGAAACTGAGGGTCGCTGATGCGTAGAGCGCGGAGGAAGAGAGAGACGAGGACACTTTTCTTAACAGAAGGAGGATGGTAGGAAAAGAAGTGAATGTACATGCCACTATGCATGGGTTTACGGTAGACAGAGAAAGAGAACCCAGACACAGAGCTGTGAACATGAACATCAAGAAAAGGAAGGAGGGAATTAGATTCCCACTCAACTTTGAAATGGATAGAAGGAGCCAGATTGTTAAGAGAGGCGAGGAAAGGCTGGAAAAGATTAAGGTCATGAGGCCATAAAGCAAAAATGTCATCAACATAGCGAAGCCAGAGAGAGGGACGAGTATCAATAGAAGGAAGAAGAACAGTTTCGAAGTATTCCATGTAGAAATTAGCAAGAACAGGGGAGAGAGGGGAACCCATAGCGACACCGAAAGTTTGAGTGTAATATTTACCGTTGAAAGAGAAAGAGTTAGATTCAACACAGAGTCTAATGAGATCGAGGAAAGCGTCAGTGGGAAGTGGGAGAGGAAGGAGGCCCTCTGACGCCTTCTGTCTAAGGAAAGAGAGAACGTCATCGAGCGGAACATTAGTGAACAGAGAGTCGACATCAAGACTAAGCATTTTACAAGAGGGTTGCAGGCGCAGTCTTTCTATGAAGTCCTGAGAGTGACGAGGGTGGGCAGGGGAAAAAGTGCCAAGGTAAGGTGTCAGGGTTTTAGCGAGCCAGGAGGCAAGAAATTGCGTACTAAGTTGAATTATTCAATCGAAGCAAGAGACATTAAGTCAGCTTATAGAGTGGGTATCAAATCATCTGGTACAAACAACAGAAAGATAAGGGTGAAGTTAGATAGCTGCTCCCGCAAGTCAGACCTTATCACTACTGCAGTCGCTATGAAATCCAATGTTTATGTGAACGAATGTCTTACCAGATTCAGACAAAATCTCTTATTTAAACTACGTGGAATTTGCAATAGATCCACTGCTATTAAACATTGTTTTGTGCGCGATGGTAAAATAATAGCTAGGAAGACTGACTCTGGAAAAACTTATGTCATAACCACTGAAGCACACCTCACTTCTTTCCTGGATGACTGTGGGATATCAGCTGAATAACCAGAACATAATTTGTAGTCTCACATACAACCAAAGTGTACTTAAGCTCTGCCTTTCCTTTCCAAAGGTGTTTATTTTTATTTTTATTTTATTTTTTTTTTGTTTGTCATCTTTGCCTGTTTTATACTCTTAATTATTTGTTCTTAGTTAATCCCCTTGTCACTAAACCTAGGGCTTTTTATTACCCTGTTAATTAACCATTACTAAGCTAATTATCTTCAAGATCATTTTTTTTTTATGAATATCATTTGTCTTATTATTTTTTATTTTACATTTATATTGTCAGTCTCTACTGATTTTTTGTTTTTTTATTTTATGTAACTTCTGTGTCCTCCCTGGCTATCTATTGGATCTTTATTTTACTTCTAAATTGTTACTATTTTATTGTATTTGCTTTTATTCTTGTGTTTTGCTTTATCGTGTATCTTGTATCGTGATCCCTCTGCATCCCTATGCACACTGATATTGATCCTGATCAAAATCTTCTGTCTCATATCTACACCAACCAGCACATTGATCATCATTATTGCAAGTATTTCACAGCACACCAGGCTAAAAACAAACTTCAAAATAGCACCTGTCTATCAGTTTATAACCAAAATGTTAGATCACTTGGTAAACATTTTGACGATTTAAATGCATTACTCACAGCAATAGGTACTAACTTAGCGTTCATTATTTTAACAGAAACTTGGCTAAATAAAGACTATACCCAACTCTACAACTTAGCTGGTTATAAAGCCATTCATAACTGTAGGCCTAATAAAAAAGGTGGTGGCACAGCTATATATTACCGAGATACATTTATCTGCAACAGTGTTATTAGTGACAGAGATGACTACTGTGAATATACTTTTGCTCCAATGATGCAATCATTAGTCTTCTTGACATTATCTACTCAGTCCTTGACAAAAATGAGTTTCCGATTGGACTCTTCATTGACCTAAGAAAAGCCTTTGATACTGTTAATCACAACTACCTCTTACTTAAACTCCAGCATTATGGAATCCGAGGCCTTGCCCTTGACTACATCCGATCCTATCTTAGTGACAGACACCAATATGTAACCATCAATGATACAACTTCTTCCACTCTACCAATTTCCGTTGGAGTGCCACAGGGCAGCATCTTAGGACCTCTTCTATTTCTTATATATATAAACGATCTGCCTAATGTCTCTAATATTCTCAAACCTATATTGTTTGCTGACGATACTACCCTTATCTACTCAAACCTCAACCCACATACACTAAATAATGTTGTGAATAATGAATTAAAAAAAGTCCACTTATGGATGTCAACGAACAAACTAACATTAAACATCGAAAAGACTTACTACATCTTATTTGGAAGCAAATCATCAAATGCAATTCAGCTACAGATAGACAACATTAACATCAGTAATAAAAATGATGGCAAGTTTCTTGGCCTATTCCTAGACAAGAGACTCAACTTCAGCACCCACATTCAACACATAACTAAGAAAGTCTCTAAGACAGTTGGTATACTCTCCAAAATCAGATATTATGTTCCTAACTCTGCTCTCCTCTCACTATATTATGCACTAATCTACCCCTATCTTAATTATGGTATCTGTGCATGGGGGTCTACCACTGCAAACCACCTTAAGCCCATCATCACACAGCAAAAATCTGCTATCAGAATAATAACTAACTCTGCTTTCAGACAACACTCAGCTCCCTTGTTTAAATCCCTAAACTTGCTAAATATTAACTCCCTCCACACATTCTCTTGTGTCAACTACATTTACAAAACCCTGTTCTTAAATGCAAACCATGCTCTGAAACTCTCCCTGGACAGATGTAATAGGACCCATTATCATCACACCAGAAATAAATATCTCTTTGATATCCCCAGGGTCAAACTTAATCTGCGTAAACACTCTATGCAAATTAAGGGACCTAGTCTATGGAACTCACTCCCTAGTGAATTGAAAAACTGTAAAACTTTTGCCTTATTTAAAAGCAAAACCAAAAAGTACCTAACCTCATCTATTTAGTTTCCTACACTGAGCTTTAAATTTGCTCTGTACCTAGTGTTACCCAATCTCCTAATTTTTATGTAATATCAAACAACCTTATCATTGTGTTCATTGCTGTCTTCTTTTATGTGCTAGCCATATGCTGTATTGTGACTACCAATTTTTGTCAACTACCATTCAAGCTGTCATTGCAATCAATCTTATATTGTTTCTGCTGTATTGTGCCTACCAATTTGTTGTCAACTACCATTTTAAGCTGTCATTGCAATCAATCTTAGCTACCTATGTGCTTTAATATACTGTACCTACAATTTTCTCTCATCTTCTTTTTTTTTTCATTCCATGTAATCTGTTATCATTTTTTTTGTCTATAAATTTTGCAAGTATTTACCTCCTTAAAATTTTCTTAGATTAAGGACCTGCCCGAAACGCTGCGCGTGCTAGTGGCTTTACAAGACTGTAATTACCATATTTGTATCCTCACATTCCTTATGTACATTCTTGTATATGCATAAATAAATAAATAAATAAATAAATAAATAAATAAAGAGGATAGCTGACAGAGCCCCGTGAAGAAATGATAGGACGAAGAGGAACACCAGGTTTATGAGTCTTAGGAAGACCATAGAAATATGGAAGAGAAGGGCAGATGACACGGAAACGTTTAATGAGATCAAAGTCAGGAGGGCAAAGACTAGAGAGCTGTCTTAGTTTGCGGTTAAAGGGAGTTTTGAGGCGATCCAAAGGGTTAGAAGTCAGGGGAGCATAAGTGCGAGAATCAGAGAGCAAGACGTCTGCTTTTCGGAGGCAGTCCTCACGGTCAAGGACAACCACCGAATTGCCTTTGTCGGAAGGAAGGATAAGAATAGAGTTGTTAGATTTTAGGGAGGCAAGGGCAAGCTGGAAGCGACGAGGGAGGTGGTTATTTTTAGAAAACAAGCTGTCAAGAACGGGGATAAGGGCCCCTCTAAAGGCAGACAGGTCCGAAAGAGTACTAGAGTTAGAATTGACAAACCTGTCAAAGGAACTAATGAGATCAATGCCACAGCGTGGGCCAGGGGAAGTAGCAAAAGACAGACCAAGACCAAGAAGTTCTTGCTGGTGCTTCGAAAGAGAGTAGGACGAAAGGTTGGTAACACAGTCAGAGAGAGAGTATTTGGCCCAAGGACTGTTGGAGATCAGGCGTTGAAGTTTGTTGTGTAGTGTGGAGGAGTGGTGGGAAGAGGAGACGTGAGCAGTGTCAAATGCAATTGGAAAAATGATATTGCATAGATCACTGGGAAGAGAAGAGGACAGAAAGCGTTGCTGTTGACGAACAGCAAGAAAAGCCTCGTCAACTTGCAAGGAGGTGGCATGAATAAGTTCTTGAAGAAGAAGGCGGACATGTTCAGGAAAAGGAGATCCCGAAGTGTTGAACTGGAGAAAGTGAGATAAAGAAAGAGGGAGAACTTGCTCAGCAAGACAGTCTTTAAGAAACCTGAGCTGGTTCTTTCGACGCTTGGTGGCAAGAAGGGAAGATTCAAAGGTGCGAAAAGGCCGTTTGAAGGAAGGTAGAGCATCGAAGAAATTAAACAGAGTAAGACGCGTACGTGTGGTATCCATATGCAGGCGATGAGTCACAATAACGTGGCTGAAGTATGTTGACCAGACCACACACTAGAAGTTGAAGGGACGACGACGTTTCGGTCCGTCCTGGACCATTCTCAAGTCGATTGTGATGAGGACAGGTAGGGACAGGCAATAAATAGGCAAGAGAGAGCTGAGGAGGAAAGTAAGTTGTAGGGGATAGTAGTAATAATGAGAACTGCAGAAGGCCAATTGGCCCATACGAGGCAGCTCCTATTATAACCACCGAAGGATATAGTAATAGGAATAAGAAGAGGATAGCAAGGGAGCGTAGGAGAAGACAATGCACAGAAAAAGGGAGAAGAGAGAAAGAAAAGGAAAGAGAAAAAGAAAGATAAATGGAAGGGGTAAGCTTATGTTAAGTCACGTTTGTTAGAAAGATTAGAGCATTTGAGTATATACTGTGAAAGGGAAAGTTTTTTTGAGTATATACTGTGAAAGGTCAGGAAAGTTTTTCCTGACCTTTATGCCATAATCTTACATATTCTCTTTCTCCTTTCTTTAGCTTCCAATCTCTTCGTTACATTTCTCATCTTTGCCTTCCTCTATCCCACGTTTTCTTTTTCGTTTCTTGTCCTCCTTTCACCCCCTTTTCACCACACCCCCCTTCCCTTTTTTCTTCACTTTTCTGTCTCTCTTTCTCTCTCTTTCCCCCCCCCCCCGCTCTCGTTCCTCGGGGCAGATATGATGCGACTTCGTAATTGGATAGTACAGCTGTCACCCCAAACTACACCCCACTCAAATCCTGACCCTCGTATCCACAGCCTCCTCCCCCCCCCCTACCACTTGGGCTGGACGGTAGAGCGACGGTCTCGCGTCATGCAGGTCGGCGTTCAATCTCTCGACTGTCCATAAGTGGTTGGGCACCATTCCTACCCCCTGTCCCATCCCAAATCCTTTTCCTGACCCCTTCTAAGTATTATATAGTCATAATGGCTTGGCGCATTCGCCTGATAGTTCCCTTCCCCACCTTTCCCATGTTCTTAATGACTGTCAAGCAATCACTTACCACCCCCCCCCCTCAATCCCCACCCCCCATTTTCCCATTCTCTTATTACTAAGTTCTTAACCGAGGCCCGGGCACAACTGCACTTCTACAATGCTCTGTCTACCCCTGTCTACCTCTATCTACTCTCTCTCTACCATCCTCCAGTCCTCTCCAAGGAAAATAAGCAGCATTTACAGTCACTCAAAAAAAAGGCACTGAAAAACATATTTTAAACATTGTATGTAACCACGTGACCAGACACTCCAGGAGCTCCGTCAGACCCTGAACACACAACATGTGTGTGTGTTCAATGTGAACATAGTCCACATTGAACACAAGACTACAAGTTCAACCTCGCTACGGTGTTCACCTCGCTCAAGATGATAGAAGATCCAATGCTAGGTAGATTTTACTCCAAGATAAGAAGCCTCACCTTGTCAGCTATAGCCGGGGCCCAAGAGCTCTACCAAAATACACAATTCAAAATAAAAAAAAATAT
>NC_091182.1:11104535-11179535 GCF_040958095.1 Procambarus clarkii | reverse complement strand
CAATCCCCACCCTTCTACCCCTCCCCTCCTCCCGAGTCCTCCCTCCCCCCCCTTTCCTTCCCATCCTCCCTCCCCTTTCACCCCATACCCTCCCTGTCCCTCCCCCTTCACTGGATCCCCCGCCCCTCATCCCAGTATCCTCTGAGACCCTGTTATCCACCTCACAGGTCCTCACACCCATGGAACAGCCTCCCCCACCAGCAGAACACTCACCAAGGAGGCGATTTGAGAAGGGACAGAAAAAAGTGAGCCTCAAAGCGATGTACACCAACATAGATGGTATTACAAATAAAGCAAATGAGCTTGGAGAACTGGTACTAGAGGAAAACCCAGACATAATAGCCCTCACAGAAACAAAGATCACGAAAACGATAACAAATGCAGTGTTCCCACAGGACTATTATGTTATGAGGAAAGAGAGGGAACGAAGAGGTGGGGGTGGTGTAGCTCTGCTGGTAAGAAAAGGCTGGGATTTTGAGGAGATGGATATTCAGGGCTGTAAAGGTTTCAGTGACTACATAGCAGGTACTGTAACAAATGGAGGGAAAAAAATTATAGTCGCAGTCATATATAATCCACCACCAAATGACAGAAGACCTAGACAGGAATATGATAGAAACAACATGGCCGCCATTAACATAATAGAAAGAGCAGCTTCTGTTGCTAGCAGGAATGGATCTGGACTACTAATTATGGGAGACTTCAACCATGGGAAGATAGATTGGAAGAACAGAGACCCGCATGGAGGACCAGAAACATGGAGAGCTAATCTGCTGGACGTGGCAACAAGAAACTTTCTAAGCCAGCACACCAAAGAACCAACAAGAATGAGAGGAGAAGATGAACCAGCAATGCTTGATTTGATATTTACCCTAAATGAGTGGGATATAAGGGAAGTTAAGATGGAAGCGCCCTTGGGAATGAGTGACCACAGTGTATTGAACTTTGAGTACCTGGTAGAGCTAGGACTTATCTCCCCCCAAAAAGAACTAGGAATCAAAAGGCTGGCATACCGAAAGGGGAATTATGAACAGATGAGAAGTTTCCTAAGTGAAATACCTTGGGACACAGACCTCAGAGACAAGTCTGTACAGGGTATGATGGACTATGTTACCCAAAAGTGTCAGGAGGCAGTAAACAGGTTCATCCCGGCCCAAAGAGAAATATCCGAGAAGCAACAGAAGAATCCATGGTATAATAGGGCATGTATGGAAGCGAAGAAACTGAACAAAAAGGCGTGGAGGAACTTCCGGAATAACAGAACACCAGAAAGCAGAGAGAGATACCAGGGAACCAGGAATGAGTACGTCAGGGTGAGAAGAGAAGCAGAGAAAAATTTTGAAAATGATATAGCAAACAAAGCCAAGACCGAACCAAAGCTACTCCACAGTCACATCAGAAGGAAAACAACAGTGAAAGAACAGGTATTGAAACTTAGAACAGGCGAGGACAGGTATACAGAGAATGACAGAGAGGTGTGTGAGGAACTCAACAAGAGGTTCCAGGAGGTCTTCACAATAGAACAGGGTGAGGTCACTGTGCTAGGAGAAAGGGAGATAAACCAGGCGGCCTTGGAGGAGTTCGAAATTACGAGAGAGGAGGTCAAGAGACACCTGCTGGATCTGGATGTTAGAAAGGCTGTTGGTCCAGATGGGATCTCACCATGGGTACTGAAAGAGTGTGCAGAGGCACTTTGCTTGCCACTCTCCATAGTGTATAGTAAGTCACTAGAGACGGGAAACCTACCAGAAATATGGAAGACGGCGAATGTGGTCCCAATATACAAAAAGGGCGACAGACAAGAGGCACTGAACTACAGGCCAGTGTCCTTGACTTGTATACCATGCAAGGTGATGGAGAAGATCGTGAGAAAAAACCTGGTAACACATCTGGAGAGAAGGGACTTCGTGACAAATCGCCAACATGGGTTCAGGGAGGGTAAATCTTGCCTTACAGGCTTGATAGAATTCTACGATCAGGTGACACAGATTAAGCAAGAAAGAGAGGGCTGGGCGGACTGCATTTTCTTGGATTGTCGGAAAGCCTTTGACACAGTACCGCATAAGAGGCTGGTACATAAGCTGGAGAGACAGGCAGGTGTAGCTGGTAAGGTGCTCCAGTGGATAAGGGAGTATCTAAGCAATAGGAAGCAGAGAGTTACGGTGAGGGGTGAGACCTCCGATTGGCGTGAAGTCACCAGTGGAGTCCCACAGGGCTCTGTACTCGGTCCTATCTTGTTTCTGATATATGTAAATGATCTCCCAGAGGGTATCGATTCATTTCTCTCAATGTTTGCGGACGATGCTAAAATTATGAGAAGGATTAAAACAGAAGAAGACTGATTGAGGCTTCAAGAAGACCTAGACAAGCTGAAGGAATGGTCGAACAAATGGTTGTTAGAGTTTAACCCAACCAAATGTAATGTAATGAAGATAAGTGTAGGGAGCAGGAGGCCAGATACAAGGTATCGTCTGGGAGAGGAAATTCTTCAGGAGTCAGAGAAGGAAAAAGACTTGGGGGTTGATATCACGCCAGACCTGTCTCCTGCAGCACATATCAAGCGGATAACATCAGCGGCATATGCCAGGCTGGCCAACATACGAACGGCACTCAGAAACTTGTGTAAAGAATCATTCAGAGCTTTGTATACCACATATGTCAGGCCAATCCTGGAGTATGCAGCCCCAGCATGGAGTCCATATCTAGTCAAGGATAAGACTAAACTGGAAAAGGTTCAAAGGTTTGCCACCAGACTAGTACCCGAGCTGAGAGGTATGAGCTACGAGGAGAGACTACGGGAATTAAACCTCACTTCGTTGGAAGACAGAAGAGTTAGGGGGGACATGATCACCACATTCAAGATTCTGAAGGGAATTGATAGGGTAGATAAAGACAGTCTATTTAACACAAGGGGAACACGCACAAGGGGACACAGGTGGAAACTGAGTGCCCAAATGAGCCACAGAGATATTAGAAAGAACTTTTTTAGTGTCAGAGTGGTGACAAATGGAATGCATTAGGGGGTGATGTGGTGGAGGCTGACTCCATACACAGTTTCAAGTGTAGATATGACAGAGCCCGATAGGCTCAGGAATCTGTACACCTGTTGATTGACGGTTGAGAGGCGGGACCAAAGAGCCAGAGCTCAACCCCCGCAAACACAACTAGGTGAGTACAACTAGGTGAGTACACACACACACACACACACACACACACACACACACACACACACACACACACACACACACACACACACACACACACACACACACACACACACACATATACACACACACACACATGTATGTATGTATGAGCTTGGAGAACTGGTACTAGAGGAAAACCCAGACATAATAGCCCTCACAGAAACAAAGATCACGAAAACAATAACAAATGCAGTGTTTCCACAGGACTATTATGTTATGCGGAAAGAGAGGGAAGGAAGAGGTGGGGGTGGTGTAGCTCTGCTGGTAAGAAAAGGCTGGGATTTTGAGGAGATGGATATTCAGGGCTGTGAAGGTTTCAGTGACTACATAGCAGGTACTGTAACAAATGGAGGGAAAAAAATTATAGTCGCAGTCATATATAATCCACCACCAAATGACAGAAGACCTAGACAGGAATATGATAGAAACAACATGGCCACCATTAACATAATAGAAAGAGCAGCTTCTGTTGCTAGCAGGAATGGATCTGGACTACTTATTATGGGAGACTTCAACCATGGGAAGATAGATTGGAAGAACAGAGACCCGCATGGAGGACCAGAAACATGGAGAGCTAAGCTGCTGGACGTGGCAACAAGAAACTTTCTAAGCCAGCATACCAAAGAGCCAACAAGAATGAGAGGAGAAGATGAACCAGCAATGCTTGATTTGATATTTACCCTAAATGAATGGGATATAAGGGAAGTTAAGATGGAAGCGCCCTTGGGAATGAGTGACCACAGTGTATTGAACTTTGAGTACCTGGTTGAGCTAGGACTTATCTCCCCCCAAAAAGAACTAGGAATCAAAAGGCTGGCATACCGAAAGGGGAATTATGAACAGATGAGAAGTTTCCTAAGTGAAATACCTTGGGACACAGACCTCAGAGACAAGTCTGTACAGGGTATGATGGACTATGTTACCCAAAAGTGTCAGGAGGCAGTAAACAGGTTCATCCCGGCCCAAAGGGAAAAATCCGAGAAGCAACAGAAGAATCCATGGTATAATAGGGCATGTATGGAAGCGAAGAAACTGAACAAAAAGGCGTGGAGGAACTTCCGGAATAACAGAACACCAGAAAGCAGGGAGAGATACCAGAGAACCGGGAATGAGTACGTCAGGGTGAGAAGAGAAGCAGAGAAAAATTTTGAAAATGATATAGCAAACAAAGCCAAGACCGAACCAAAGCTACTCCACAGTCACATCAGAAGGAAAACAACAGTGAAAGAACAGGTATTGAAACTTAGAACAGGCGAAGAGAGACTACGGGAATTAAACCTCACTTCGCTGGAAGACAGAAGAGTTAGGGGGGACATGATCACCACATTCAAGATTCTGAAGGGGATTGATAGGGTAGATAAAGACAGTCTATTTAACACAAGGGGAACACGCACAAGGGGACACAGGTGGAAACTGAGTGCCCAAATGAGCCACAGAGATATTAGAAAGAACTTTTTTAGTGTCAGAGTGGTTGACAAATGGAATGCATTAGGGGGTGATGTGGTGGAGGCTCACTCCATACACAGTTTCAAGTGTAGATATGACAGAGCCCGATAGGCTCAGGAATCTGTACACCTGTTGATTGACGGTTGAGAGGCGGGACCAAAGAGCCAGAGCTCAACCCCCGCAAACACAACTAGGTGAGTACAACTAGGTGAGTACACATACACACATACACACGAGATGAGGAACTTCCTCAGGGGAATACCATGGGAAACAGAACTTAGAGACAAGAATGTGCAGGTCATGATGGATATTGTCACCCAAAAGTGCCAGGAAGCTGCAGACAGGTTTATCCCCGTCCAAAAGGAGAAAAACGAAAAACAACAGAAAAACCCATGGTTCAACCAGGAATGTAAGGTAGCGAAACAACTGAGTAAAAGAACATGGAGAAACTACAGAAATAACAGAACACCAGAGAGCAGGGAGAGATACCAGAGGGCCAGAATTGAGTACATCAGAGTGAGGAGGGAAGCAGAGAGACAGTTTGAAAATGACATCGCGAGTAAAGCCAAGACCCAACCAAAGCTGCTCCACAGCCATATCAGGAAGAAAACAGCAGTGAAGGAACAAGTGATGAAGCTGCGGAAAGGGGAGAACAGATACACAGAGAATGACAAGGAGGTGTGTGAAGAACTCAACAAGAGATTCCAGGAGGTCTTCACAATAGAACAAGGAGAAGCCCCTGCACTAAATGAGGAGGCGGCAAACCAAGCAACCTTGGAGGAATTTGACCTCACCAGTGATGAGGTCAAAAGGTGTCTGCTGGAGCTAGATGTGACAAAGGCTGTTGGGCCTGATAGAATCTCACCATGGATACTAAAGGAAGGTGCAGAAGCACTAAGTGTGCCACTCTCTATGGTGTATAACAGGTCACTGGAAACAGGAGACTTACCAGAAAGTTGGAAGACAGCTAACGTGGTCCCAATATACAAAAAGGGTGACAGGCAAGAGGCACTGAATTACAGGCCAGTTTCCTTAACTTGTATACCATGCAAGGTGCTGGAGAAGATCGTGAGGAAAAGGCTCGTAGAGCATCTGGAGGGAAATAACTTTGTAACGCACCACCAACATGGGTTCAGAGATGGTAAATCGTGCCTCACAGGTTTAATAGAATTTTATGACCAGGCAACGAAAATTAGGCAGGAAAGAGAAGGGTGGGCCGACTGCATTTTCCTGGATTGCCAAAAAGCCTTTGACACAGTACCCCATAAAAGGCTGTTAAAAAAGTTGGAGCAACAGGCAGGAGTAAAAGGGAAGGTGCTCCAGTGGATAAGGGAGTACTTAAGCAACAGGAAACAGCGAGTAACGGTGAGGGGGAAGACATCAGAGTGGCGAGATGTCACCAGCGGAGTCCCACAGGGCTCAGTACTTGGACCCATCCTGTTTCTAATATATGTGAACGATCTTCCAGAGGGTATAGACTCATTCCTCTCGATGTTTGCTGATGATGCAAAAATTATGAGAAGAATCAAGAAGGATGAAGATAGATAGAGACTACAGGATGACCTGGATAAACTGGAGGAATGGTCTAGAAAATGGCTGCTGAAGTTCAACTCTGGAAAGTGTAAGGTGATGAAATTAGGCGAAGGGAGCAGGAGGCTGAACACAAGGTATCATCTGGGAGGGGAAATCCTGCAAGAATCAAATAGAGAGAAGGATCTGGGGGTTGATATCACACCGAACCTGTCCCCAGAGGCCCACATCAAAAGAATATCATCAGCGGCATATGCTAGACTGGCCAACATAAGAACTGCCTTCAGAAACTTGTGTAAGGAATCTTTCAGAATCCTGTATACCACTTATGTACGACCAATCCTGGAGTATGCAGCTCCAGCCTGGAGTCCATACCTAGTTAAACACAAGACAAAGTTAGAGAAGATTCAGCGGTATGCCACCAGGCTCGTCCCGGAACTGAGAGGATTGAGCTACGAGGAAAGGCTAAAGGAGCTGAACCTCACATCCCTGGAAAACAGAAGAGTAAGGGGAGACATGATAACCACCTACAAAATTCTCAGGGGAATTGACAGGGTGGACAAAGACAAACTCTTCAGCACGGGTGGGACACGAACAAGGGGACACAGGTGGAAACTTAGTACCCAGATGAGCCACAGAGACGTTAGAAAGAATTTTTTCAGTGTCAGAGTAGTTAATAAATGGAATGCACTAGGAAGTGATGTGGTGGAGGCTGACTCCATACACAGTTTCAAATGTAGATATGATAGAGCCCAGTAGGCTCAGGAATCTGTACACCAGTTGATTGACAGTTGAGAGGCGGGACCAAAGAGCCAAAGCTCAACCCCCGCAAGCACAATTAGATGAGTACAATTAGGTGAGCACACACACACACACACACACACACACATACTGATATTAGACCTATACTGTTTCTGATATATGTAAATGATCTCCCAGAGGGTATAGAATCGTTTCTCTCAATGTTTGCCGATGATGCAAAAA
Source organism: Procambarus clarkii (assembly GCF_040958095.1). NCBI lineage: Eukaryota > Metazoa > Arthropoda > Malacostraca > Decapoda > Cambaridae > Procambarus > Procambarus clarkii. The sequence continues at coordinate 11,172,369 of NC_091182.1, read as the reverse complement.
TTATGAGGAGGATTTCAACTGAGGACGATAGTAGGAGGCTACAAGATGACCTAGGCAGACTGAGTGAATGGTCCAACAAATGGCTGTTGAAGTTCAACCCGAGTAAATGCAAAGTAATGAAACTAGGCAGTGGAAACAGGAGGCCAGACACAGTATACAGAATAGGATATGAAGTACTTAATGAAACAGACAGAGAGAAAGGTCTAGGAGTTGATATCACACCAAACCTGTCTCCTGAAGCCCACATAAAAAAAATAGCGTCTACGGCATATGCGAGGCTGGCTAACATCAGAACGTTCAGAAACCTGTGTAAGGAATCGTTCAGAATCTTGTACACCACATATGTAAGACCAATCCTGGAGTATGCGGCCCCAGCATGGAGCCCGTACCTTGTCAAGCACAAGACGAAGCTGGAAAAAGTCGAAAGGTATGCCACTAGACTAGTCCCAGAACTAAGAGGCATGAGTTACGAGGAAAGGCTGCAGGAAATGCACCTTACGACACTGGAAGACAGAAGAGTAAGGGGAGACATGATCACAACCTACAAAATCATCAGGGGAATCGACCGGGTAAACAAGGATAAACTATTCAACACTGGTGGGACGCGAACAAGGGGACACAGGTCGAAACTGAGTACCCACATGAGCCACAGAGACGTTAGAAGGAACTTTTTCAGTGTCAGAGTAGTTAACGGATGGAATGCATTAGGCAGTGATGTGGTGGAGGCTGACTCCCTACACAGTTTTAAATGTAGATATGATAGAGCACAGTAGGCTCAGGAACCTGTACACCTGTTGATTGACAGTTGAGAGGCGGGACCAAAGAGCCAGAGCTCAACCCCCGCAAGCACAAATAGGTGAGTACACACACACACACACACCTGGACCCTAGAATAGTGGGAGGCCTGACGGCTGAGTGGACAGCGTTCGGGATTCGTAGTCCTAGGGTCCGGGGATCGATTCCCCAGCGAAGGTGGAAACAAATGGGCAGAGTTTCTTTCACCCTGATGCATCTGTTCACCTAGCAGTAAATAGGTACCTGGGAGTTAGACAGATGCTACGGGCTGCTACTTCCCGAGGTTGTGTGTGTGTGTGTGTGTGTGTGTGTGTGTGTGTGTGTGTGTGTGTGTGTGTGTGTGTGTGTGTGTGTGTGTGTGTGTGTGTGTGTCTATCTGTGTGTGTGCGTGTGTGTGTGTGTGTGTGTGTGTGTGTGTGTGTGTGTGTGTGTGTGTGTGTGTGTGTGTGTGTGTGTGTGTGTGTATGTGTATGTGTATGTGTTGTGAAAAAAAACAGTTGATTGACAGTTTCGAAGCGGGGCTCAAAGAGCCAGAGCTCAACCTCCGCAAACACAACTAAGTGAATACACACAGCAGTTTCAAAGCGATATACGACAAAGAGTACTGGGAAGACAGGACACCACGAGCGTACCTCTCATCCTGTAACTACATAAAAGTGTATAACTACTCTTTGGTAACTACACACACACACACACCAACTCCATCCTCATCAGCATCTCAACCTCTCTACTCTTCACATCTTTCATGCAAGAGGCAGAGAGTTGATGACCTGACACACCTGGACGCTATACTAATTAGCGAGCCATCAGCCCGGCGATGTTCGTGAAGATTATCACTACCACAACAGTTGAGCGGGTCAAGGGGAAAGTGTGAATTGTCGTCTGGTATGGGGGGGTTCTTGTTTGTGTTTATACGCTGTGTTTGTTGTGTGTTTGAGTGCTGTGTGTGTATGTGAATGTGTGTGTGTATTTACTATTTGAATTTACTATTTGTGTCAGCAAAATCGTGCTATTAGCTCTTGAAGCCCGCCTTTCTAACGTGTGTGTGTGTGTACTCACCTAATTGTACTCACCTAATTGTGCTTGCGGGGGTTGAGCTTTGGCTCTTTGGTCCCGCCTCTCAACTGTCAATCAACTGGTGTACAGATTCCTGAGCCTACTGGGCTCTATCATACCTACATTTGAAACTGTGTATGGAGTCAGCCTCCACCACATCACTTCCTAGTGCATTCCATTTATTAACTACTCTGACACTGAAAAAATTCTTTCTAACGTCTCTGTGGCTCATCTGGGTACTAAGTTTCCACCTGTGTCCCCTTGTTCGTGTCCCACCCGTGCTGAAGAGTTTGTCTTTGTCCACCCTGTCAATTCCCCTGAGAATTTTGTAGGTGGTTATCATGTCTCCCCTTACTCTTCTGTTTTCCAGGGATGTGAGGTTCAGCTCCTTTAGCCTTTCCTCGTAGCTCAATCCTCTCAGTTCCGGGACGAGCCTGGTGGCATACCGCTGAATCTTCTCTAACTTTGTCTTGTGTTTAACTAGGTATGGACTCCAGGCTGGAGCTGCATACTCCAGGATTGGTCTTACATAAGTGGTATACAGGGTTCTGAAAGATTCCTTACACAAGTTTCTGAAGGCAGTTCTTATGTTGGCCAGTCTAGCATATGCCGCTGATGATATTCTTTTGATGTGGGCCTCTGGGGACAGGTTCGGTGTGATATCAACCCCCAGATCCTTCTCTCTATTTGATTCTTGCAGGATTTCCCCTCCCAGATGATACCTTGTGTTCAGCCTCCTGCTCCCTTCGCCTAATTTCATCACCTTACACTTTCCAGAGTTGAACTTCAGCAGCCATTTTCTAGACCATTCCTCCAGTTTATCCAGGTCATCCTGTAGTCTCTGTCTATCTTCATCCGTCTTGATTCTTCTCATAATTTTTGCATCATCAGCAAACATCGAGAGGAATGAGTCTATACCCTCTGGAAGATCGTTCACATATATTAGAAACAGGATGGGTCCAAGTACTGAGCCCTGTGGGACTCCGCTGGTGACATCTCGCCACTCTGATGTCTTCCCCCTCACCGTTACTCGCTGTTTCCTGTTGCTTAAGTACTCCCTTATCCACTGGAGCACCTTCCCTTTTACTCCTGCCTGTTGCTCCAACTTTTTTAACAGCCTTTTATGGGGTACTGTGTCGAAGGCTTTTTGGCAATCCAGGAAAATGCAGTCGGCCCACCCTTCTCTTTCCTGCCTAATTTTCGTTGCCTGGTCATAAAATTCTATTAACCCTGTGAGGCACGATTTACCATCTCTGAACCCATGTTGGTGGTGCGTTACAAAGTTATTTCCCTCCAGATGCTCTACGAGCCTTTTCCTCACGATCTTCTCCAGCACCTTGCATGGTATACAAGTTAAGGAAACTGGCCTGTAATTCAGTGCCTCTTGCCTGTCACCCTTTTTGTATATTGGGACCACGTTAGCTGTCTTCCAACTTTCTGGTAAGTCTCCTGTTTCCAGTGACCTGTTATACACCATAGAGAGTGGCACACTTAGTGCTTCTGCACCTTCCTTTAGTATTCATGGTGAGATTCTATCAGGCCCAACAGCCTTTGTCACATCTAGTCTTTGTCACATCACATCTTTGTCACACACATCTTTGTCACACACACGTGTGTGTGTGTGTGTGTGTGTGTGTGTGTGTGTGTGTGTGTGTGTGTGTGTGTGTGTGTGTGTGTGTGTGTGTGTGTGTGTGAGAGAGTGTGTGTGTGTGAGAGAGAGTGTGTGTGTGTGTGTGTGTGTGTGTATGTGTGTGTGTGTGTGTGTGTGTGTGTGTGTGTGTGTGTGTGTGTGTGTGCGTGTGCGTGCGCGCGCGCGTGTACACACGCAGTCGCGTCCCAGAATTTTATCTAAACTTGTGGCACAATGGTCTACATCCTCGGCTTGCAACTGAGAATTCAATCCTCATCCCAAGATATAGAATCGGTTGGGTACGTTTCCTTCCACCTGATGCCGCTGTTCATATAGCAGTAAAATAGGAACTTAGGAGATAGCCAACTGTTGTGTGTCGCATTCTGGTCGAGGTTAGTGTTTGAAGTCCGAAGTCAGACTTCGAAGATCCCCCCCACCCCCAACGGGACTTCGAAGAACCTAAGGAAAGGCTTTCAGTCCCCGACAGCGAGAACTGACAGTATAAGATCTCAAGAAAGTGCTGAAGACTGTAACAAGGGAAGAAATAGAATATAAGATGAAAGTATAGAAGTATTATTAAAAAAACATGAAAATACAATAGTACTGTCAAATAAAACGTGAAAATAGGGAAGTATTATCAAAGAAAAAATTAAAATAGACCAATATTATTAAAGAAAACATGAAAATAGAGCAGTATTATGAAAGAAAACATGAAAATACAGCAATATTATCAAAGAAAAATGAAAATACAGCAATATTATGAAAGAAAACATGAAAATACAGCAAAATTATCACAGAAAACATGAAAATACAGCAAAATTATCAAAGAAAACATGAAAATACAGCAATATTATCAAAGAAAAAAGAAAAATACAGAAGTATTATAATATCCGCCCAAGCCCTGACAAAAAAAAATCAGGATGAAAGTACCGAAAGATGAAAGAAGGAAATAGCAATAAAAACAGTGGATAGGAAGACTGGCCGATAATTAGAGGAAGCCCCCAATTGGCCTGTTGTTGACAAAGCCGAGGGTCACAATGATCTGATATTAAGTGACTGTTATTCCTACTTAATGAACAGGAAATGACTTTATTCAGAGTTTTAATTGCAAACTAAAATCCACTGTACTCAGACGACCTGCAAATAGAAAACTGACTAAGCAATCCCAGGCAGATCTACCTTTAATTATAAACTATACAAATGTTGCATGGAATTGCAACATGGGGAAGGTAATATCGGATTTTTAACTGATAATTCTTAAGGGATTGATAACGATACAGCAATCAGACTGCAATTCAGGAGCTCGAACTGAAAACAATTATAATGGATCAATATTTGAGGAAAAAATTAAGCACAGATTGCAACCATCTAATATTGATGTGAAGGTGAGTTTTCTTCTTCTTTGTTGCAGGACTTAGGCATATTAACTCGTCTCGAGGGATACACTGTTGCTCTGAATATAATATTGCTGGTGATTATGTTGTAATTTATTGACGGGTGAGGTGAACTACGTTGCTAGGACCTGGCCACCTAGCTGCTGGGACGACCTGGCCACCTAGCTGCTGGGACGACTTGGCCACCTAGCTGCTGGGAGGACCTGGCCACCTAGCTGCTGGGACGACCTGGCCACCTAGCTGCTGGGACGACTTGGCCACCTAGCTGCTGGGAGGACCTGGCCACCTAGCTGCTGGGACGACCTGGCCACCTAGCTGCTGGGACGACTTGGCCACCTAGCTGCTGGGAGGACCTGGCCACCTAGCTGCTGGGAGGACCTGGCCACCTAGCTGCTGGGACGACTTGGCCACCTAGCTGCTGGGACGACCTGGCCACCTAGCTGCTGAGACGACTTGGCCACCTAGCTGCTGGGACGACCTGGCCACCTAGCTGCTGGGAGGACCTGCCAACCTAGTAGCTGGGAGGACCTGGCCACTTAGCTGCTGGGACGACCTGGCCACCTAGCTGCTGGGAGGACCTGGCCACCTAGCTGCTGGGAGGACCTGGCCACCTAGCTGCTGGGACGACCTGGCCACCTAGCTGCTGGGTGGACCTGGCCACCTAGCTGCTGGGAGGACTTGGCCACCTAGCTGCTGGGAGGACCTGGCCACCTAGCTGCTGGGAGGACCTGGCCACATTGCTGCTGGGAGGACTTGGCCACCTAGCTGCTGGGAGGACCTGCCAACCTAGCTGCTGGGAGGACCTGGCCACTTAGCTGCTGGGACGACCTGGCCACCTAGCTGCTGGGACGACCTGGCCACCTAGCTGCTGGGAGGACCTGGCCACCTAGCTGCTGGGACGACCTGGCCACCTAGCTGCTGGGACGACCTGGCCACCTAGCTGCTGGGAGGACCTGGCCACCTAGCTGGTGGGAGGACTTGGCCACCTAGCTGCTGGGAGGACCTGGCCACCTAGCTGCTGGGAGGACCTGGCCACATTGCTGCTGGGACGACCTGGCCACCTAGCTTCTGGGAGGACCTGGCCACCTAGCTGCTGGGAGGACCTGGCCACCTAGCTGCTGGGACGACCTGGCTACCTAGCTGCTGGGACGACCTGGCCACCTAGCTGCTGAGTTTACACTATACTATGTAGGTAAAACATTATGGAACTCTGATGTCAGAGTCTACCGTCATTCCTAATCTTGTCACCAACAACATCACAGCCAATGACGACACAAACACAAGTGCCAGGAGCAGGTCCGAACTGTCTTAGTGGATGGTGAACGCAGAGGACAAGACAGGGAAGATAGTGTATAGAATCTCCAGTCATCATACACCATCGAAGACAGGCGGGCAAGACCTCAGTATAGCTGTCATTTGCTTGTTAGGTTTACACATCAAATGTTACACTGCGGCGTTCTTAATATCTTGTTCACTCACTTGGACAAGACGTGACAGTGAGTAATTATCAAAAGAAAGTACAATAAGGAGGGGACACTATTTCCAGTGAAGGTATTTGTAAGGGGTCGCCGTTCGATTCCTCCGATAGCTGAACGTGAATGAACACCGTTCCTGCACTTTGTCCTCGTATCCCTTCAGCTCCTTGTCTTCCACAGCCTTCCAAGTGCCATGTAACAGTACTTACAATATAGCAATTTATTACCCTACTTAATGAAATCAAAATCACCATCATCCTATAAGCGGCGTCACCTTCCAGTCAGGGCGCATCACTATATTACTGCATTTAGGATATCTAAACGACCAGCGGCCGCCCACATCTCGTCAACACAAGAAGAAAAGTTTAGTGAGGCGAGTTGGACTTATCAGAAGCGACAGCAAAATGTTCCATCTCTTCAACTTCACCCTCGGCGGCGAAGATCATTCTCCTCTTCCCGCTTCCCTTCGCAAGTCCCTCAGTAACGGTGACTGGATCAAGAAAAATGAGAAATTTTTTAGAGTTAAAAATCTTCGGATTGGTGGCTTTGGTAAGACTCAGTTGTGGGTTCTTCCAGGGCTCGACTCCCCGCTCGTTCTGAAGGTCTTAAAGAACCCCAGAGGCTGGACCGAAGAGGTTCAGCGAGAGGTGACCATTATGGAACTCCTCGACGGTGCTGGAGGAGCACCTCGAGTACTCGCCACCTCCCCCGACACAGGCTGTTACTTTATGACGTACCTCGGGGACGAAACCTTAGAAGACTTGATCAGGAAACAGATGAAAGGCGTCGAGCGTCTCAGGGACTTATTCTGGCTGCTGACCCTCGAGGATGTTATAATTAAACTAATGGAGGTCCACAACATGGGTGTGATACACGTAGACTTTAAAGCAAACAATGTGATGGTTAACAGACAGGACATGAAGCAGCCCAAGACATCGTTGATAGACTTTGGGATGTCTACTCTAGACGGACAAGCGTACCCAAGAGGAGCCAAGTGGAGTCGCATGGTCAATTAGTTGTTGGCTAAGTACCCTTGGTATGCGTATGAAACAGTGATGGGGCGGCCTCTGACCTGTAGCACGGATGTTGTAGGGCTGTCCCACGTGATGCGCCAGGTTGTTAGTGTTATGGTCTGCAAGCCCCACCAACTCCAGGCACTTGCAACACAAGGGATGAGTCGCGATGCAACACTGAGGCCAACCATGCAACAACTGCTGCACACCACACAACATATTATTCGCCATTGGTGCAGTAAGATTGGCTCTGACCCCTCTGGTACTGAAGTGTGAACTTGTCTGCTGATCCGTGTAGTATAGTTGTATAGATTTGTATTAACCATAGTTGTATAGAGTTGTATTAACCATAGTTGTATAGAGTTGTATTAACCATAGTTGTATAGAGTTGTATTAGCCACCCATGCTTACCCGTCAAGAAAAAAAAAATGAAAATAAAAAAAATGTGTGTGTGTGTTCTCACCTAGTTGTGCTTGAGAAGGGTTGAGCTTTAGCTCTTTGGTCCCGCCTCTCAACCGTCAATCAACTGATGTATAGGTTCCTGAGCCTACTGGGCTCTATCAAATCTACATTTGATAATGTGTATGGAGTCAGCCTCCACCACATCACTGCCTAATGCATTCCACCTAATAACTACTTTGACACTGAAAAAGCTCTTTCAAACGTCCTTGTGGTTCATATGGGTACTCAGTTTCCACCTATGTCCCCTTGTTCGCGTACCCCCCCCCCCCCTGTGTTAAACAATTCACCTTTATCTACCCTGTCGATTCCTCTTAGAATTTTGTAGGTAGTGATCATTTCTCCCTGAGCTCTCCTATCTTCTAGCGACATTAGGTGCATTTCATGAAGCCTTTACTTGTAACTCATGTCGTAGTTTTAGGACTAGCCTAGTGACATACCTCTGAACTTTTTCCAGCTTAGTCCTGTGCTTGACAAGGTACGGGCTCCATGCTGAGGCCGCATACTCCAGGATTGGTCTTACATATGTGGTATACAAGGTTCTGAACGATTCCTTACACAGGTTCTTGAAGGCAGTTCTGATGTCAGTCAGCCTCGCATACACCGCCAATGTTATTCTTTTTATGTGGGCTTCGGGAGACGGGTTTGGTGTGATATCTATTCCTTGATCTTTCTCTCTGTCCATTTCATAAAGTACTTCATGACCCATTCGGTATCCAGTGTCTGGCTTTCTGTTCCCACCACTTAGTTTCATTACCTTACATTTACTCGGGTTGAACTGTAGTTACCATTTGTTGGACCATTCACTCAGTTTGTCTAGATCTCCTTGTAGCCTCATTCTATCTTCCTGACTTATTCCTCCTCATAACTTTTGTATCATCAGCAAACATTGAGCGGAACGATTTTATACCCTCTGGGAGATCATTTACATATATAAGAAACAATATAGGTCCAAGGACTGATCCCTGCGGGACTCCACTGGTGACGTCTCTCCAATCTGAGACCTCACCCCTCACAGTGACTCGTTGTCTTCTGTTATTTAGGTACTCCCTTATCCAATGGAGTACCTTCCCTTTCACTCCACCCTGCATCTCCAGCTTGTGCACTAGTCTCTTATGTGTGTTGTGTTTTGAGTGTGAGTGTACTCACCTAGTTGTGCTTGCGGGGGTTGAGCTATGGCTCTTTGATCCCGTTGCGTGTGTGTGTGTGTGTGTGTGTGTGTGTGTGTGTGTGTTTACTAGTTGTGTTTACTAGTTGTGTTTTTGCGGGGGTTGAGCTTTGCTCTTTCGGCCCGCCTCTCAACTGTCAATCAACTGTTTACTAACTACTTTTTTTTGTTTCCACACCACACACACACACACCCCAGGAAGCAGCCCGTGACAGCTGACTAACTCCCAGGTACCTATTTACTGCTAGGTAACAGGGGCACTTAGGGTGAAAGAAACTTTGCCCATTTGTTTCTGCCTCGTGCGGGAATCAAACCCGCGCCACAGCATTACGAGTCCTGCGCGCTATCCACCAGGCTACGAGGCCCCCATGTGTGTGTGTGTGTGTGTGTGTGTGTGTGTGTGTGTGTGTGTGTGTGTGTGTGTGTGTGTGTGTGTGTGTGTATATGTGTGTGTGTTTTCTTGCTTAATCTTTGTCACCTGGTCGTAGGCAATCAGGCAAGATTTACCCTCCCAGAACCCATGTTGGCGATTTGCCACGAAGTCCCTTCTCTCCAGATATGTTACTAGGTTTTTTCTCACGATCTTCTCCATCACCTTGCATGGTATACAAGTTAAGGACACTGGCCTGCAGTTCAGTGCCTCTTGTCTGTCACTTTTTTGTATATTGGGACTTCATTAGCCGTCTTCCATATATCTGGTAGGTCTCCCGTCTCCAGTGACCTACTATACACTACGGAGAGTGGCAAGCAAAGTGCCACTCTTTCAATACCCAAGGTGAGATTCCGTCTGGACCAACAGCCTTTCTCACATCCAGATCCAACAGGTGTTTCTTGACCTCTTCTCTTGTAATTTCGAACCCTTCCAAGGCCGCCTGATTTACTGCCACCTCTCCTAGCGCAGTGACCTCACTTCGTTCTGTTGTGAAGACCTCCTGGAACCTGTTGTTGAGTTCTTCACACACCTCTTTGTCATTCTCTGTATACCTGTCCTTACCCGTTCTAAGTTTCATCATCTGTAACATAACTTCTCCATCTCCTCATAATTCCCCTTTTGGTACGCTAGCCTTTTCTTTCCTAGTTGTTTTCGGGGGGAGATAAAACCTAGCTCTACCAGATACTCAAAGATCAATACACTGTGATCACTCATTCAATGTGTGTGTGTGTGCGTGTGTGTGTGTGTGTGTGTGTGTGCGTGTGTGTGTGTGTGTGTGTGTGTGTGTGTGTGTATGTGTGTGTGTACTCACCTAATTGTACTCACCTAATTGTGCTTGCGGGGGTTGAGCTTTGGCTCTTTGGTCCCGCCTCTCAACTGTCAATCAACTGGTGTACAGATTCCTGAGCCTACTGGGCTCTATCATATCTACATTTGAAACTGTGTATGGAGTCAGCCTCCACCACATCACTTCCTAGTGCATTCCATTTATTAACTACTCTGACACTGAAAAAATTCTTTCTAACGTCTCTGTGGCTCATCTGGGTACTAAGTTTCCACCTGTGTCCCCTTGTTCGTGTCCCACCCGTGCTGAAGAGTTTGTCTTTGTCCACCCTGTCAATTCCCCTGAGAATTTTGTAGGTGGTTATCATGTCTCCCCTTACTCTTCTGTTTTCCAGAGATGTGAGGTTCAGCTCCTTTAGCCTTTCCTCGTAGCTCAATCCTCTCAGTTCCGGGACGAGCCTGGTGGCATACCGCTGAATCTTCTCTAACTTTGTCTTGTGTTTAACTAGGTATGGACTCCAGGCTGGAGCTGCATACTCCAGGATTGGTCTTACATAAGTGGTATACAGGGTTCTGAAAGATTCCTTACACAAGTTTCTGAAGGCAGTTCTTATGTTGGCCAGTCAAGCATATGCCGCTGATGTGTGTGTGTGTGTGTTTGATTACTAAACAGTATAACAGAACGAGAAGTGAGTTCTAACCTATTCATCCACCCTCTACCTCATGACTGACTTACTCACCCAAGACTCACGTCCTCTCACCCCCTCCTTCTGCCTCATGGCGCTAAATCAACTTGTGACAAAACCACAACTCATCCAATTTGGTGTCTTATGTTGATAATTATTTTGAATTCTTCTATGACTTATCTGTGAGCAAATATATTTCACAAATATACTGACCTGATTGTTCTCATTCATGTATACTGACCTGATTGTTCTCATTCATGTATACTGACCTGATTGTTCTCATTCATGTATACTGACCTGATTGTTCTCATTCATGTATACTGACCTGATTGTTCTCAGTCATGTATACTGACCTGATTGTTCTCAGTCATGTATACTGACCTGATTGTTCTCATTCATGTATACTGACCTGATTGTTCTCAGTCATGTATACTGATGTTGTAAGGTGGTTGATTTTGTCATATTTTAAATCCAATCATAATGACGCCAAAACTGTGGTAGTTTATTATTATTATTATTATTATTATTATTATTATTATTATTATTATTATTATTATTATTATTATTATATTATTATTATTTTCTACCACAGACGTGGCCACACATTTACATTGCTAATCAGCATTTTATATATATTACACCCATGTCTCTCCTACTTTGTCAGGGTAAGATAGCTTCTATAGAAACTAGTGTGATATTAAACACTTAACCACTTTAGGTCATTACGATGCTTTTACAAGATCAGGGTATAGGTACATGCATTATATAACAGATGAATTACATATTGTATAGGAACAATACATTGCATAACAGATGTATTACATAGTCAATCTTGGGTACAAGTCCGATATATCATCAAGTGTTCCAGAATTCATATAGTAGTTACAGAGTTCAGCATACCTCAGCCCAGAAGGGCGAAAGTCAGCCAATAGGGGATATTCTATAATATAATGTTCAAGGGAGTGCATGTTTTCTCTTTCGCAAAGTTGACACGCGTGGTTGTGAGGGAGTTAGGGATGGTGGTGAAGGGTAGGGAAGGTGGTGATGGGTAGGGAAGGTCACGGTAGGGTAGGGAAGGTGTTTTTTTTTTTTGCAGGGATATTCCTACACGGGCCCTAAACCTCTGGCTGGCCCACTAAGTGTTGATTGTTTCTGGTTTACTTGGGCGGAGTATGAGTATTTATGTCTCGTATGGTCGCTTCAGTAAGATTTTGCCATATGTGTTTAACAACTTCTTCTGCTCTGTTGAATCTAAGTTGAAATCTTAATGGGTTTGTAACTGTGCACTGTGTTAGATAATGTTCCAGTGGTCTGTCGGGCATTTCTCCACAGTGTTTACATTTCCTCTCATCTTCAGGAACCTGTAAACCTATTTCCCATGCTCATGTGTATCCAAGCCTGAAGCGATGTAAGTGTACTTTTAATGTTCTACTGTTCCCTTTCATCGAACTAAGTGGTTTATAGTTGGTTGAATTCTTGTACAAAACTGCAGATCCTGATGTTGCAACTGCTGTGTTGTGGTCACTGTACATCTTTTGCATTGCTCTGTTTCTAATTACTTTCATAATTTGTGATAGACTCTGTGGTATGTAAATATCTACATTTCTTCTTTTAGTTGCAAGTTTTGCAGCTTCGTCTGCAATTTCATTTCCTATTATTCCCACATGATTTGGCACCAAGTTGATAAGTACCCAATGCCTTGACGTTTGAGTGTTTGCATTAATGATATGACATTTGTGATCAGATGTATGTTATCACGTACTTATTCTTGTTGCAAGGTTTCAATGGCGGTTCTCGAATATGTATGTATGATAACATGTTGTCGGTGTTCAGCAAGAGCATGTTCCAAAGCCTTTTGAATGGCTAGCATCTCTGTAAAGTCGAACACCCATTTGAGAGTCTCCAACTATTTACAGAGTTTCCTGCTTTAACTGCAGCTCCGGTTTCTTGTCCCTGCTGGTCTACTGATCCATCTGTGAAGTATGTGACGCTGTCAGATGCCAAGTTTGCTTCTATATGCATCTGTGCAATGTTACGTAGCAGATGAGGATTTGTCTGGTTCTTTTTTCCTTCAAGAACCATAATCTTAAGGTCTGCTGGTGGAGATTCCCAAGGGGCTTGCATAACAATGTCTGCATGTATTTCGTCGACACCCTTCTCAGTGACTGTGTTTGTTATATCGAATGTATTGATGGTGTTTATCGCACAATGGGTCCACCTCTTGCTATTGGAGGCTCTTCTGTCCAAAGTTAGTGCTCCAGTGATTATATCTTTAAGTGAACTGATTCTAGGTCTAGTCAATATCTTGGTCAGTACGCACGCAGCAATCTCTTTTACTCTTATTTCAATCGATGTTAGCTTGTTTTCTAGTCTTAGGTTCAGTATTTTAGTCCATCTGGGAGCTTCTGTTATGATTCGCATTGCATCGTGGGTGAGGTTAAGGGTGGGGAAGGTGGTGAAAGGTAGGAAAGGTGGTTAAGAGTGGGGAAGGTGGTGAAGGGTAGGGCAGGTGGTTAAGAGTGGGGAAGGTGGTGAAGGGTAGGGAAAGTGGTGAAGATAACTCATAGTGTGAGGGAGGTAGAGAGGTGGAAAGGAGGAGTGAGAAACAGTGGTCAGGGGAAAAGGAAAAGTTTAGAATGAGAAAGAATGAGAGAAACGAGGAAAGTAGAAGAATAGAAAGTAGAGTAGTAGAAGAGTCGAGTCGAAGAGTAAAAAGTGCTGCCACCATTCATGCATTAGTCTCCACAACAATATTATCTGGCATTATCACGTATAATCTGTAAGCATGGACATCATATAGACCAGAATCTTTAAACCATAAAACCAGAATGCTCGTCACTCTAGCATTCCCTGTCTAAGATCTAGGGATCAGAATTATATGTTTGCTGCTGGCGATGAGTCACAATAACGTGGCTAAAGTATGTTGACCAGACCACACACTAGAAGGTGAAGGGACGACGACGTTTCGGTCCGTCCTGGACAATTCTCAAGTCGATTCAATATATGTTTACTGTTACGGGTATTATAATTCACGTATTACAAGTCCCCCACCGGCCTGGAAAAAGCATGTGTAAACATAGGGGGCTCCTCTCTCTACCCCTGTCTATATATGTCTATCTATCTGTCTGTAGTATACAGTACCACGGGTATTTAAGGAGAAACCGGGTGCTTAGCTACATCTACCAGGAGATATCCTCTCTCTATCATCCAGAGGAAGATAACAGCTTAGCAGAAAGCTACAGGTCACCTGATGCGACCTCTACCTCTGCTCAACGTGTGAACAGTCAACACTTGAAAAGGTGTTACTTTTCAATGCCAAGAGCAGACTGTCTGGCGCCACCACAATCCTGTGTGACGTGCTATGTGAAATAGTAAATAACACCCTTTATGGTGTTATATGATGTTACATGGTGGTGAAGGGTAAGGAAGGTGAAGGGTAAAGAAGGCGGTGAAGGAGAGGAAAGGTAGTGATGGTGTTGATGGGGGAAGGGGGCACCTAGGAGTTCCCGGATAGTGAAGATGGGTTACGGTGATGAAGACTGTGTAGTGAAGATGGTTAGACTGGTGAAGAGTAGGGCAAGGAAGTTGGTGAAGGGTTAGGGGAGGTGATGAAGGGTAGGGGAGGTGGTGAAGGGTAGGGGAGGTGGTGATGGGTAGGGGAGGTGGTAAAGGGTAGGGATGGTGGTGAAGGGTAGGGGAGGTGGTGAAGGGTAGGGAAGGTGGTGAAGGGTAGGGCTGGTGAAGGGTAGGGCTGGAGAAGGGTAGGGCAAGTGATGATGGCAGGGAAGTTGGTGAAGGGTTAGGGGAGGTGGTGAAGGGTAGGGAAGGTGGTGAAGGGTAGGGCAAGTGATGATGGATGGCGAATGTGATGAAGAGTAGGGAAGAGTTTAGAAGAGTTGGTGCCTAGGTAGTGAAGATGGCATTTTTGAAGACTGTACATATATGTACTGATGATGGTTAGGATGATGAGGCTGGTCGCGTGTAGTTAGATAGTTAGTGAGGAAAGTTGTTGTTGTTTTAATTTGTAGTGAAGATGGTTAAAGTGATGAAATACAGTGTCTAGTTCAAAATGGTTTTAAGGTGATTACTAAAAGTGGGTTACAGTGAAGTTGGTGATGAAGATGGTAACGCAGGTGGTGTGTAGTGAAGCTGTGGCTTCCATTACCCTTAGCAAGGGGGGGTTTAAACCCCCCTTAATTCCCCAATGTTTACAACCCCCCCCCCCAAGGTTTACAACCCCCCCCCAAGGTTTACAAACACCTGAGACAGGCTACTTACCTGCACACTAATAACTTACCTATAAACTAATAACTTTGGTAGACATGAACATTTTGGAAGCCATGACAAATGTAAACAAACATTAACCATTACATAAATGAATTTCCGTCTAAGTTACCGCGAGAAGGGACAGATAAATGTACGTGCAGACAGGACGAACAGACAGCATAAAAGAGTGAGAGAGACAGACATTATACTTGTCTATAGAGAAGAAAATTCTGGGGGAGGGTTGCCTCCAAAAAGGAAAATTTTCTCTACCGTCAGCACTCAGCCTTAAGTAAGATTAATTGGACTCTCAGTCAAAAGGTTTGGCTCCAATACACTTACCTCTCGAGGGAATGGAGGGGGGGGGGGAGGTGTGAGGGAGGGATGAGGTGGGTGAGGTATAAAAGGGGGGGGGGTGAGGGGGGAGGGAAGTAGTGAAAGAAGTGAAGGTGATGGAGTAGGTGACGGATGAATGAGATTGTTACAAGTGGAGAGAGAGTAAGAGAGTGAGAGTTGGAGAGTCTAGGAAAGTGAGAGGAAATTATGGTGGGAGAGGGGGGGGGGGCAGGAGGGGAGATGGGAGAGGAAGTAATCAGGGCATTGTGTAGGACAGTAGAACGGAGGAGGTTGTTGCGCGTTTTAAGAAAATGAGAGGGGGGGGGGGGAATAACATGGGATCAAACACGAGTGCACTAAAACACACTCCCACACCAGCACTCGTAGCAGCAGTTCCCTCCCATTCGCATCACGAGGAGTCAAGGAGAATTAAGGAAAGGGAGACACTTCTCACTCAACATAATCCCATTAACTGAACATCATCTGCGGTATATGCAAGATTCCTGAACATAAGAAATAACAAAATTAAATCCAATAGAACTCTGTATACATGTAAATAATAATAATAATAAATATATATTATATTCAGCCACAGAAACTGTATTGGAGGGGACCTAAACATTCCCTCTAATGCGTTGTGTGGTTTCCTCCAAGGCTAAGGGTCCCCTTCTTTCTAAACGTTTTACCTAATAGCCAGAACGCACTACTCGGCTCCAATTCTTAGCCTGAAATGTTTACAAGCTTTACAAGCCAATCATTCAGTTATCCATAACAACAATCGTGTAGGAATGCATGTCAGTCCCCTGTGTTAATTTTCATTAATGCACCCAACGAGAGATTAACATATGTAATACAAATGTACCCCTGTAGTGCCTCTGGGGGCCGGTGTGCAGCGATCCTGTTGTATATATGCGCTTCCCATTACGTATTGTTATGATCTTAGCCTACAGGAGAAACGAATCTCCCCCTTGAGAGTTATTCAACAAGCCTGACCTAACTAGAAAGTATAGGAAATATAGAGGCAATAACACAGATGTAAAATAGTTTGTTGGATTCAATGAACAATTTAAGATTATGGGCAGTGAATAAGAAAACAGGTAAATGACTGGTTAGGAGATGTGGATAATTTGCTGGAGGCGTGAGACTCGCTTCTGGAGGGCTTTGAGCTCACTTGAGGCCAGACATCACAGGGGGGAGCTGTGCTCCGTTTGAGCTCCTGTCAGAAAGGAACCCCTAGTGATATATCTCCAAGAGAAGAGACGTATGCAGACATGCCAGCTGTGGAACTGAGCTGGGAATGTTGTGGTCTCAAGTCCTGGACGGCGAGGAGTGTTTATTAAGCCGCCCAGAGACATTATCGTGGGCCGTTGGAGTGCCCTGTCCAGGCTGTGTCAGAGCAAGGAGCGCCCTCGACCAGACAATCTGTGGTAAGCACGATTTAAGCCAGTTCATAGTGATTGCTTGTAGTTGGTCGTGTGCCCAGCGAAAGTACCAATGTTCATTTATATGTTAGACATGTTTTGGTAAAGCAGTAAGCCTAAGTGAGAGAACGGAGATGAGAGAGGGTTGCAGGTTAGTCTTTTGGAAGAAGTTGCTGAGAACTTCGAAGCCAGCACAGAGGGAGTAGTTGATCAGACTCCAAGGTAGTGGAAAAGTAGGACCTCGAGCTGTGAGAAGCAGTGAAGAGGAGTGTCACGAGCTTCTGTAGAGGTGGTGAAGCACCACAGTTGTTCGAGGAAACTTCATGGTGTAGCAGCCAGGAGAACTGTGGAGAACCCTAGCAGAAGTGGTGAGGCAGCCTGGAGGAGCTGCAGAGGATCCTGGCAGTAAACCCGGAAGAACCTGAAGAGATCAGGGTAGTGAACTTCCAGATGTGGAAGGGAAGTTCTAAATGATTACTTGTTGGGAGTTGTTAGAGTGTTTGGTTGTCATTAGCGTGCAAGACGCAGTGAAAGGTGAGTGATTGTTTGCCATTCTTGTGCCGAAGAGTGTTTATACTGAAGCATAGAGTTACAGTCGTAGGCTGGATTACCTACAGATGTATGTGTTCTAGGACTGATAGAGTGATCGATTGATCATTGTTGTGTATGAAGGAACATTTATACTGATATATATATATATATATATATATATATATATATATATATATATATATATATATATATATATATATATATATATATATATATATATATATGTTATTGCTTTCATATGCTGATTTTCCTTGTACATGTTTATATATATATATATATATTCTCTTGCTGATAGTGCAACATTGTATTATAAGACTTGACCTACTTGAGGAGGGTGGTAATATTAGGTGGTGAATCATGAGATAGAATAAAACTGGATAAGCTGATGTTGGAGTCCTGATGGTGTTGGAGTGCAACCCGACTGAAATAGTATAGAGTGGAGGATTCATTATTAATATATGTGTGTATGTGCTTTGTCCAGTAAATGTATTCAAATTTGCTGGTGTTTGACCTTGTCCTAGTGAGGCTTCCCAGGAAATAGTAAGGAAGAGGAGAGAGAGAGAGGGAGAGAAAGAACCAAGAACCACCGCTGTGGACAGGGTAGGACGAAAAACTAGTAAGTTAAAGGGGATTGAGGAGATCATATCACATAAGGAGAGAGTGGGGAGTCACAGCGGCTCGAGTGGGTGTGTGCACGTGACAACGAGGCTAGGTTTTTGGAGCCGCATCCCCTAAACGTGTGACTTTGAGCCCCTCGCCAAGAGCCAGAAGTGCCCAGTGTGATCTCCTGGTAAAGTATAAGCACTCTACCGAGTTGTGGGTTGGGTTGTCCGTAAAGGAGGAACAACACGACAACACCACCAACCCACACTACAATAGTATACAGAGCATTTTCCTATGTATGAAGTGGTTTAAATTATGTATACATCAATATGGTGTATGTAACATGGGCGGAGCCACAGCAGCAGCACGAGAATATAATTATTAATAATGCAACTTCGTTTACAAGAGAAACATTTCATTTTGATTCAGGTCTGCCTTTGCCTCAGTTATCGAATTCTCTTCCGTTCCGTCTCTCCTGCTTCCGTTGTGGCCAGAGAATGTATGAATACATAAAGAAAGGTCTCTCTCTCAAAAGTATGGTGTCCGATGTGTATTACGAATGTTGGTACGAATGATCCGAATAAGAGTAGACGTTTAACACTATACTTGGGTGGCCAGTATATGTCGGAATTTCTTTAGATTCTGTATTTATAAGTACCTCTTCACCGCTTCAATGACTCGGTTTAACCGGCAGCTAATGGTCGGAAGTAGACTTTTGCTCCAATAAGCTCATAAGGGCAAAGGAAACTCTTTGCCAGAACGATGATAGGAAAACAGTTCTGATTTGGTCCCCGACAGGAGAAGTCGAACAAGCAAGCGATGGGTGACTTGTCGTGTTGACATCCCTCCAATGGACAGACATTATACTGCTCAGTGAAGCGAGCTGGCTCAAGGTAAACTTGCAAGAAGGTATCGCCAGGCGTGTGTGTGTGTGTGTTTACTAGTTGTGTTTTTGCGGGGGTTGAGCTTTGCTCTTTCGGCCCGCCTCTCAACTGTCAATCAACTGTTTACTAACTACTTTTTTTTTTTTTTTTTTTTTTTTCCTCCACATCACACACACACCCCCCAGGAAGCAGCCCGTGACAGCTGACTAACTCCCAGGTACCTATTTACTGCTAGGTAACAGGGGCATTCAGGGTGAAAGAAACTTTGCCCATTTGTTTCTGCCTCGTGCGGGAATCGAACCCGCGCCACAGAATTACGAATCCTGCGCGCTATCCACCAGGCTACGAGGCCTCCCTGTGTGTGTGTGTGTGTGTGTGTGTGTGTGTGTGTGTGTGTGTGTGTGTGTGTGTGTGTGTGTGTGTGTGTGTGTGTGTGTGTGTGAAGTGACTAAAATTTGATCTGTAATTTGAGAGACCTGGTTGGTTTCTGAGGCATAGGACCGTACAAGTCCGACCGTATAAGATCTCTGCATATAACTAACGATGATGGTATATATATCTCCCCTTCTTCATCCACACCTTCTCTTCTATTATCTATTTTTTCGATCTAATTCCTTCCCCAAAAATCATCTGAGTACCTTCATGCCTCATTTCTCCAGCCTCTCCTCTCCTAAAACACCTGTAACTGGGCTCCTGTGAGAGAGAGAGAGAGAGAGAGAGAGAGAGAGAGAGAGAGAGAGAGAGAGAGAGAGAGAGAGAGAGAGAGAGAGAGAGAGAGAGAGAGAGAGAGAGCGAGAGAGAGAGAGGGAGAGAGAGAGAGAGAGAGAGAGAGAGAGAGAGAGAGAGAGAGAGAGAGAGAGAGAGAGAGAGAGAGAGAGAGAGAGAGAGAGAGAGAGAGAGAGGGAGAGAGAGAGAGAGAGGGAGAGGGGAAGGGGGGGGGGCAGGCTGATGGTGTAGGCCTTGAGTTGGGACAATGAGACATTTTTTTCTACACCTATTCCTTACCTGCCTCTCTCTCTCTCATCCTCTTTCTCATCCTCTCACTCTTTCTCCATCCATGTCCCCTCTTCTATCTTCCTCATCTCTTTACCCCTCTCATCGTTCCTCCCACAGAAGCCACAGGTTCTCACCCAAAATCAATACACATACATATTGGGAGCTTCAGATGAGCCACTCGCCGCCACAATCAAAGAGTGTCCTCATTCTGCGGGTCCTGGTGGCCAAGACACCGATTGAAGGAGACGGTTAGTCATATTTACTTTTGCTGTGTATATATAATCTGGTATATATCTCTTCGTTTGTCGTATCAGGAGGGATGGTATCTGGAAGGAGTGTATTACGAAAGAGTGTATTTGTTTTCATAGTGTAAGCTTTCACGGGTATATCTGCTCTATAGTTTAATGGTTACTATGGTATACAATGTGTATATATGGTTGAATCATGATGATTTCGTTTTCTTCAGACCAGCTTTCGAATCTCCGATTCATACGATGAATCAAGTATGTCAAATGTATGTATATGCGCAATAACAGTTCCTTATATTGTATTGTGGGTTGGTGGTTGTCGTCGTCGTTGATCCTTCTTTCTGGACAACCCAACCCACAACTCGGTAGAGTGCTCATACTTTACCAGGAGATCACCCTGGGCGCTTCTGGCTCTTGGAGAGGGGCTCAAAGTCACACGTTTAGGGGATGCGGCTCCAATACTTAGCCTCGTTGTCACGTGCATACACCCACTCGAACCGTTGTGACTCCCCACTCTCTCCTTATGTGATGTGATCTCCTCAATCCCCTTTGACTTATTAGTTTTCTGTTCTACCCTGTCCACAGCAGCAGTTCTTGGTACTTTCTCTCTCTCTCTCTCTCTCTCTCCCCTTCTTTACTACATCCTGGGAAGCCTCACTAGGACAAGGGCAAACACTAGCAAATTTGAATACATTTACTGGATAAAGCACATACACAATACATACACACATATAATAATAATGAATCCTTCACTCTATACTATTTCAGTCAGGTTGCACTCCAACACCATTAGAACTCTATCATCTGCTTATCAAGTGGTATTCTATCTCCTGATTCACCACCTAATACTACCAACCTCCTCAAGTAGATCAAGTCTTATAACACAATGTAGCACTATCAGCAAGAGAATATACATCTGTAAACATGTGCAAGGAAAATTGGCGTATGAATGCAATAACATAAATATCATCATAAATGTTCCTCGATATACAACAATGATCAATCGATCACCCTATCAGCCCTTGAACACATACAACTGTAGGTAATCCAGCCTGCGACTGTAACTCTATACTTCAGTATAAACACTCCTTAGCACAAGAATGGCAAACAATCTCTCACCTTTCACTGCGTCTTGCACGCTAATGACAACCAAACACTCTATCACCTCCCTACAAGTAATCATTTAGAACTTCCCTTCCACATCTGGAAGTTCACTACCCTGATATCTTCAGATTCTTCCAGGTTTAACTAACAGGATTCTCCGCAGCTCTTCCAGGCACCTACACCATGAGTTTCCATGAGCAACTATGGTGCTCCACCACCTCTACAGAAGCATGTGACACTCCTCTTCACTGCTTCTCCTCACAGCTCGAGGTCCTACTCCTCCACTACCTTGGAGTCTCATCAACTACTCCCTCTTTGCTGGCTTCGAAGTTCTCAGCCACTTCCTCCCCAAAGACAAACCAGCAACCCAATTGACACTCCAATAAAAACGTTTCCCCTTAAACACATAAACGAAATAATCCACACAGTATGTTTTCATCCAACATCTATCTGCTCTCTACATGCAGTGAGAGTGGAGTCCCCCGTTTGGGCTGGTCCATGCTCTGCCTTGCCCGGCGGGCGGCTCCTCAACTCTGGGAGGGTCCTCCGCCGCCAGTCAGTTGGCTTCAGGTGGCAAACGGGAGAGGACGTGCCGCTCGTCCCACCAGCTGTCTCTCTCATCTCCGTCCTCTTATTTAGGCTTCCTGCCTTACCAAAACATGTCTAACTTATCAATAAACACTCGCTACTGTCGCTGGGCACACGACCAACTACAAGCAATCACTATAAACTGGCTTAAATCATGCTTACCACAGATTGTCTAATCGAGGGCGCCCTCCCCTCTGACGGAGTCTGGTCAGGGCGCTCCCACAGCCCACGAAAATGTCTCTGGGCGGCTTGACAAACTCTCCTCGCCGTCCAGGACTTGAGACCACAACGTTTCCAGCTCTTTTCCACAGCTGGCATGTCTGCACACTTCTCTTCTCTTGGAGATATATCACTAGGGGTTCCTTTCTAACGGGAGCTCAAACGGAGCACAGATTCCCCTTTCTATGTCTGGTACTCAAGTGAGCGTCAAAGCCCACCAGAAGCAAGCCTCACGCCTCCAGCAAATTATCCACATCTCGTAACCAGTCATTTATCTGTTTTCTTATTTACTGCCCATAATCTCAAATTGTTTATCAAATCCAACCAGCTCTTTTACATCTGTGTCTTCACCTCTATATTTACTAGACCTTCTAGTCAGGTCAGGCTTGATAGAATAATTCTCAAAGGGGAGACTCGTTTTTCGGCTGCCTGGGATCATAACACTTAGCAGTGTAAAAAGGGCATGAGATAAGTATATCGTTGTATATGCTGTATGTCCTTATGAAACTAATTACTTCAGTTATTAACAAAACTTAAAGAGTTTCCTAGTAGACGAAATAGTTTCCTAGGAGACATAAACAAGAGTTTTCTAGTAGAAAAAAAAGTTCAAGCCCCTTTTCTCTACTTTCTCTTTTCTATGTTGTTCTCTACCCCGTTTGCTTATACCTCTACGACTTTCTTTTCTTCGCCGTTCCACAAATCAGGTTTTAATGTTTCAAAAGAACAACGCTTACTTAAGAATTCATGAAATCCTAACAAGTTATTCGAGACGAATTCAGCCTCACTTCCGAAACTGATCTTTGGTAAAGGCTTCATCACTGTTGTTTCACCAGTGCTTCGACTGTCTTTCTGTAAAACACCAATCGCCCAACGTGGGGCATGAACCCTGAGATTTAAGAATCTCACGCTCGATAGCAACTGAGCTAACCGGATATTCACTTGTATACACAGAGATGTGAGGTATACATATCGCTGTATATATACATCCCTTGAGGCCCCTTCTAATTCAAAATTCATAGTATGGAATTGAGATTTTGTTCTCTAATGCTCTCTAGTCTTATCTAAGTCTACGTTGAATCCAATTTTTCATTTCTCCGCCTTGATGAGAACCTTTGAATTTTTAATGCACTTTATGCCAGCCTCATCTGCAAATATATTGCTATTTACTCTGACATGAAGATCACTGTTGTTGGTCATGAATAATCTAAGGTCCCAGGACGGCTTCCTCCTCCCATGACGCCTAGTTGAAGGTTACTGTTTTTCTAGAAACTATGCCTAGTTTTCTAGTAACTATGCTTAGTTTTCTAGTAACTATGCTTAGTTTTCTAGTAACTATGCTTAGTTTTCTAGTAACTATGCTTAGTTTTCTAGTAACTATGCTTAGTTTTCTAGTAACTATGCATAGTTTTCTAGTAATCATTCCCAGTTTTCTAGTAACTATGCCCAGTTTTCTAGTAATTGTGCCCAGTTTTCTAGTAACTATGCCTAGTTTTCTAGTAACTATGCCTAGTTTTCTAGTAACTATGCCCAGTTTTCTAGTAACTATGCCCAGTTTTCTAGTAACTATGCCCAGATTTCTAGTAACTATGCCCAGTTTTCTAGTAACTATGCCCAGTTTTCTAGTAACTATGCCCAGTTTTCTAGTAACTATGCCAGTTTTCTAATAACTATGCCTAGTTTTCAGTTTTCTAATAATGCTCTCTGGGTTCGTCTGATAATCTATATAATTTTTACATCTAATTAAAATATACGAAAGAAATAAGGTATACATAATATTAATGAATGTCATTTTGCCTTGAACAGGGAGCTTTGTATGTATATACATTAGGCTTATATAGAGGTCCTCCCATGGTCGAACTGTTCTCATCCTTCCCAGGACGCCACCCACAACAGCTGACTAACTCCCGGGTACCTATTTACTGCTAGGTGAACAGAGGGGCTAGGTGAAAGGAAACGTGCCCAACCATTTCTGTCACGCCCGGGGGATACCAAATTGTGAGACGAAAACGAACTTAACTATACTACCAAGATCCTACAATGCTCACTAGTAAATTAGTTATTCAGTACTCTTAATAAAGTACGGTTAAAAAACTGATGGATGTTAGTTATAGGCTAAATATGTAGGTTATGCAGGCGATGAGTCACAATAACGTGGCTAAATTATGTTGACCAGACCACACACTAGAAGGTGAAGGGACGACGACGTTTCGTCGACTTGACCCAAGTTTTATTAATTGACTTGAGACTTGAGAATGGTCCAGGACGGACCGAAACGTCGTTGTCCCTTCACCTTCTAGTGTGTGGTCTGGTCAACAATATGTAGGTTATTTTGCTATATAAGAAACGACACCACGTGGGCAACCCTCCATGCTGCTGGAACTAATAACTTTCAACTTGTAGCTTACATGATCTATTTCATAAATTTTCTCTACTGCGTGTGAACTAGGTGTCTTAGTTCTAAATATTAAAATAAACAGAACTTCTACATTTCTGTGGGTTCAGTCGACAGAAGAATTTTGACAAAACTGTGTCATCAATTTTAAAACTTGTGTCAAAAATCAAATATTTGGATCTGATTTATATCCAATTTCTGCCGTTACGTGTTGACATGTTGTTTTGGTCTAAGATTTCAAACGCTGTAGATTATAATATTATTGAGAAAAGCAAGTAACAGGTTCCACAAGTACCCTTAACCTGGGGGTTTAACAAGTAACATTAACCTGGGGGTTTAACAAGTAACATTAACCTGGGAGTTTAACAAGTAACATTAACCTGGGGGTTTAACAAGTAACATTAACCTGGGAGTTTAACAAGTACCCTTAACCTGGGAGTTTAACAAGTAACATTAACCTGGGAGTTTAACAAGTAACATTAACCTGGGGGTTTAACAAGTAACATTAACCTGGGGGTTTAACAAGTAACATTAACCTGGGGGTTTAACAAGTAACATTAACCTGGGAGTTTAACAAGTAACATTAACCTGGGGGTTTAACAAGTAACATTAACCTGGGGGTTTTACAAGTACCCTTCTTGAGGTTATCTTGAGATGATTTCGGGGCTTTAGTGTCCCCGCGGCCCGGTCCTCGACCAGGCCTCCACCCCCAGGAAGCAGCCCGTGACAGCTGACTAACACTCAGGTACCTATTTTACTGCTATGTAACAGGGGGGCATAGGGTGAAAGAAACTCTGCCCATTGTTCCTCGCCGGCGCCCGGGATTGAACCCGGGACCACAGGATCACAAGTCCAGTGTGCTGTCCGCTCGGCCGACCGGCTCCCCCTTAACCTGTGGAGGCTAACAGGTACCCTTAACCTGTGGGTTTAACAAGTAACATTAACCTGGGGGTTTAACAAGTAACATTAACCTGGGGGGCTAACAAGTTACATTAACCTGGGGGTTTAACAAGTAACATTAACCTGGGGGGCTAACAAGTTACATTAACCTGGGGGTTTAACAAGTAACATTAACCTGGGGGCTAACAGGTACCCTTAACCTGGGGGGCTAACAAGTAACATTAACCTGGGGGGCTAACAAGTAACATTAACCTGGGGGGCTAACAAGTAACATTAACCTGGGGGGCTAACAAGTAACATTAACCTGGGGGGCTAACAAGTAACATTAACCTGGGGGGCTAACAAGTAACATTAACCTGGGGGGCTAACAAGTAACATTAACCTGGGGGGCTAACAAGTAACATTAACCTGGGGGGCTCCACAGCTGAAGCATCGTTATACTCTCAGACTCATCGAGGCTTTAATAAATCCCTACTGCATTAACAGCTGTAGGCAAAGCTCCTTACCTCTACAGATGTTGGTCAAGAATTTCTGCCTGCACAGGTGCTGCAGCAAATGACTTATTGCCTACACAGGCGTCGTTAGTCAAAATAAATTACTTGCTTCACAGCTGTTAGTCAATTAAGTTAGGAACTGCAGCTGGTGGTGGTAATACCAACTTATAACCAGCTGTACAGGTGGTTAGGTACAAAAAGTGATTAGGGAGGGTTTTCTCCAGTCAGATTAGTTCAAAGTTGAGAGTATACGCAACGAGGTCTTCAACGAGACAGCTTCGAAATACGCGCGTCGCTGGGCGGCAGGAGGCAGACCAAGCATTAATTTACGCTATCCAACCTCTTGACAATCCCTCTCCCATCTCCTATCCCCCCTCCTCTAGCCAATCTATCTTTTTTTACGAGATTGCTGCTTGGTTAGACCATCCGCACCACCCAATTTATAACGAAAGGATACAGTTCCTTGAACCGTCTGAAGCTCTTGACCCGTGATGAGAAGGTCTCCGGAGAAATCTCCCCGGACTAGCCACATCCCTGGGCCACATCCCTCTCTCTCTCTCGGGGACTTGATGAGGCCGCAGGCTAAGCTACATCAAGTTTGGCGAGATGGAAATTTTTTCCATCCTGTCCCTCCTTCACCTGCCCTACTTCCTGATGAGATAGCGAAGGGAACCACATCACTGTTCGTTGATTGGGTCCAAACTGGCTCGGTGACACCCTTGGCCGCTCTTATGGAGAGAGTTTGGGGCGTTTCACAAGCTTGATAGGTGTAGGGTGGCGTCCTGATCCACCCTGAGGGTGTTGGGTGGCGCCCTGATTCAACCTGAGGGTGTAGGGTGGCGCCATGATTCACCCTGAGGGTGTAGGGTGGCGTCCTGACTCACCCTAAGGGTGTTAGGTGGCTCCATGACTCACCCTAAGGGTGTTAGGTGGCTCCATGACTCACCCTCATGGTGAGTAAGCACTCTACTCACAGCTTGGATCACTAAGCCTATTTCCTACTCATCCTAGGACCCCCCCCCCCCCCACCCACACACACAGATCATAAAAGTCTTCTTGGCGTTAGCCTGTTTGTAAATATTGTTATATAGAGCAGAGGACCGTCCCGATACGCCAGTCATAATGAGAACCAATCAGCAATCAGGACAATACGTAATCAAATCTCAGGCGGGTGATGACCAATCCCAGTCGAGTTGATTCGATAAGATCTTGTGATTGGTTGCTTGGAGGGCTAGGAAGCAAACACCCTCTCACTGAGATCTTCAAACCGATGTTGTTAGTTTCTTTAAATCAATTATAAAAGTATGTGTAGGATGGATTGTTGCTCTCTTGCTCTCTCTCACTCTCTACTTCCCCATAAGCCTTCCCTATACTCTAATATCTAACACTATAATATGCCCAAAGCCGCACGTTCTCTTGTTTTGCCACCACGTCCAAAACCCAACCTTCTAACCTAACCCAAAACCTATGAACGAACCCCACCTATTCTACTGAGTCCGATGCATAGAAAACGTTGAGTGAACCGATACTCTAGACCTAAATATCACTGAATTTAGACCATAAACTTAGGTCTAGTTTTCTAGCCTCTAAACAACCTGGTGTTCACTAAACAAGCAGGACGATTTCGTCTTGGAGGAGGAGAAGATGTATTCAGATTTATGATGTATTCATATTTATTCGCACCTTTGTGCAAGATTTATTCTCCCGCCGCTTGGAAAATATGGCGCCATTTTCAAGCGTCACACACCGAGAATTATTGCTGAAGGTTCGGAAATTAGCGTGTTAAGGTAGGGGGAAGGTAAGGTAGGGCAGGGAGGAAGGAGTGTTAGGGGTGGGGAAGGAGGGTGAGAGTATAGGTAAAGGGGAGGGGAGGGGGTATTGTTGGGGTGGAAAAATGGGTTGATGGGCGTGGCGTAAAGGGGTTTTAGGTTGGGGGAAATAGGGGAAATAGGGAGCTATAAGGTAGAAGAGCGTATAATCGACCTTAGTTGCCATGTTGCTAGGTTGAATGGCAACCCTTGCCGTGGGGGGTGGGAGGGGGAGGGGGGTAACAGCATAGCGCCCCCTGTTCACCTAGCAGTAAATAGGTACCTTAGGGACTTAATCGACTGTTGTGGGTTGCCTTCCTGGGGGCAGAACTCTCGCTGGCCTAGGGCATATGGGATTTTAACCGTGGGAACCCATACCCCTTGAGGGTATGGGGCATATACCCAAATAATAGGGGTATAACATATTTTGAACATCATATCTGTGAAACAGAATTCTCGTCATTTCTGAGCCTGATATCAAAGCGGAGAAACTGACGATGTTTTAGATGCACGTTTAACTCTATCACTGAGCCTCGATTCCATATTTTCATTGTACAAAGACAAAACAAAAGCAAAAACTTCAACTGTTTGCAGCTAGCTTGTGTATTTGCGCTTTGCCGTTTATTCTATACATAAATATAATCTCTTTATGCTTCTGTTTCAGCTGTTCTGTTGCTAGCTATCTGTGAAGTGAAATCAAGATACGGATATCCTTTAAGGTCGTTCTAGTACCTAATAGGACTCCAGGTGTCGGTTTCAACAGTCTGGCGAAGAGAAGTAGGAGGACCTATTGGCTAATCCATCGGGAGTCTATGATCGAAAGAACAAGGTTAAGAACCCCTGGTCAAGGGAAATTGTGGTAAACATGTATCACACTTTTTTATTGTTTTTCACACACAGGAAATCACAAGAAAAACGTCTGCTCCTATATTGTTTGTACAGGAACAGACGACATGCTAGCTCCTGTTAGTAGGCTGAGAACTTTCCCTTCCCATAGCTCATGGTAAGCCTTACCCTACTAGTTTTACACACAGGAGGGTACAGGAGCAGACGACTGCTGACTCCTGTTAGCAGGCTGAGAGCTTTCCCTTCCCATAGCTCATGGTAAGCCTTACCCCTACTAGTTTTACACACAGGAGGGTACAGGAGCAGACGACTGCTGACTCCTGTTAGCAGGCTGAGAGCTTTCCCTTCCCATAGCTCATGGTAAGCCTTACCCTACTAGTTTTACACACAGGTGGGTACAGGAGCAGACGACTGCTGACTCCTGTTAGCAGGCTGAGAGCTTTCCCTTCCCATAGCTCATGGTAAGCCTTACCCTACTAGTTTTACACACAGAAGGGTACAGGAGAAGACTGCTGACTCCTGTTAGCAGGCTGAGAGCTTTCCCTTCCCATAGCTCATGGTAAGCCTTACCCTACTAGTTTTACACACAGGTGGGTACAGGAGCAGACGACTGCTGACTCCTGTTAGCAGGCTGAGAGCTTTCCCTTCCCATAGCTCATGGTATGCCTTACCCTACTAGTTTTACACACAGGTGGGTATAGGAGCAGACGACTGCTGACTCCTGTAAGCAGGCTGAGAGCTTTCCCTTCTCACAGCTCATGGTAAGCCTTAACCCTATTAGTTTCCCCTTGGAACATAATCAGATAATCATTTTACAAACAATTGTATGTGCGGATGTATGTGCCCACTCGTACACATATGCAAACCACTCACTAGAATAGTGTAAACACATTAGGACTAACACTGAGCTAGAGAATCACCATGTTGAGAGCTGACTTTACGTCTTAAGACAATATATGTCCTGAAAGAGCTTCTCAACTCTAAGAGCACATGAGTCTTAGAGTACACAGAGCTCAAGCCCCGCATACGTATATAACATACATAAAGAACAATCTACTCACAAAAGAACAGATCAATACACACACACACACACACACACACACACACACAGGTATACTTTGAGAGCTAAATTATTGAGAGTGACAAGGCCCGCGGTACAGCTTTTAGCATTAAAAGTTGACAATTCCTATTGTGTCTCTACAGTGCCAGCTATCTTCAACGGCGACTACCAGTGCCAGCCGTCATCAACGGTGACTACGGTGAATAACTGGG
This sequence comes from Procambarus clarkii, assembly GCF_040958095.1. Taxonomy (NCBI): domain Eukaryota; kingdom Metazoa; phylum Arthropoda; class Malacostraca; order Decapoda; family Cambaridae; genus Procambarus; species Procambarus clarkii. Next base: position 11,142,551 of record NC_091182.1, on the reverse strand, counting down.
AGAAGACACAGGACGTGCATAAAGCTGCATAAAAATACATTTTGTGTTTTTGCTTGCCAGCAACAATAGCATAGTGAAGCACAAATGCACTAACAACATAAACAACAAGGAAAAAAACTATGAAAATATACTATCTTTCTATATAAGTATATTAAAATCCCAAATTTCACCACGTCAACAATTTTCCTTCTGAAGCTGATATATATTTTTACGTAAGAAGTGAAAACTGTGGATCAGCACAGTTTTGCCCCGTAAATTGGGGTTTAATTGGTTCAGAAACACCTGGAGTGGAACGAGTGTGTGCATTTACTAGTTGTGTTTACTAGTTGTGTTTTTGCGGGGGTTGAGCTTTGCTCTTTCAGGCCGCCTCTCAACTGTTTACTAACTTTTTTTTTTTTTTTTTTTTTTTTTTTTTTTTTTTTTTTTTTTCCCTACACCACACACACACACACACCCCAGGAAGCAGCCCGTGACAGCTGACTAACTCCCAGGTACCTATTTACTGCTAGGTAACAGGGGCACTTAGGGTGAAAGAAACTTTGCCCATTTGTTTCTGCCTCGTGCGGGAATCGAACCCGCGCCACAGAATTACGAGTCCTGCGCGCAATCCACCAGGCTACGAGGCCCCTTATATGTGTGTGTGTACTCACCTAGTTGTGCTTGCGGGGGTTGAGCTCTGGCTCTTTGGTCCCGCCTCTCAACTGTCAATCAACAGGTGTACAGGTTCCTGAGCCTATTGGGCTCTATCATATCTACACTTGAAACTGTGTATGGAGTCAGCCTCCACCACATCACTTCCTAATGCATTCCATTTGTCAACCACTCTGACACTAAAAAAGTTCTTTCTAATATCTCTGTGGCTCATTTGGGCACTCAGTTTCCACCTGTGTCCCCTAGTGCGTGTGCCCCTTGTGTTAAACAGCCTGTCTTTATCAACCCTGTCAATTCCCTTGAGGATCTTGAATGTGGTGATCATGTCCCCCCTAACTCTTCTGTCTTCCAACGAAGTGAGGTTTAATTCCCGTAGTCTCTCCTCGTAGCTCATACCTCTCAGCTCGGGTACTAGTCTGGTGGCAAACCTTTGAACCTTTTCCATTTTAGTCTTATGCTTGACTAGATATGGACTCCATGCTGGTGCCACATACTCCAGGATTGGTCTGACATATGTGGTATATAATGTTCTGAAAGATTCCTTACACAAGTTTCTAAAGGCCGTTCTTATGTTAGCCAACCTGGCATATGCTGCTGCTGTTATCCTCTTGATATGAGCATCAGGGGACAGGTCTGGCGTGATATCAACCCCCAGGTCTTTCTCTCTCGCGGACTCTTGAAGTATTTCATCTCCCAAGTGATACCTTGTATCTGGTCTCCTGCTTCCTACCCCTATCTTCATTACATTACATTTGCTTGGATTAAACTCTAACAGCCATTTGTTCGACCATTCCTTCAGCTTGTCCAGGTCTTCTTGAAGCCTCAAGCTGTCCTCCTCTGTCTTAATCCTTCTCATAATTTTGGCGTCGTCATAATTGTGTGTGTGTGTGTGTGTGTGTGTGTGTGTGTGTGTGTGTGTGTGTGTGTGTGTGTGTGTGTGTGTGTGTGTGTGTGTGTGTGTGTGTGTGTGTACTCACCTAGTTGTACTCACCTAGTTGTGTTTGCGGGGGTTAAGCTCTGGCTCTTTGGTCCCGCCTCTCAACCGTCAATCAACAGGTGTACAGATTTCTGAGCCTATTGGGCTCTATCATATCTACACTTGAAACTGTGTATGGAGTCAGCCTCCACCACATCACTTCCTAATGCATTCCATTTGTCACCCACTCTGACACTAAAAAAGTTCTTTCTAATATCTCTGTGGCTCATTTGGGCGCTCAGTTTCCACCTGTGTCCCCTTGTGCGTGTGCCCCTTGTGTTAAATAGCCTGTCTTTATCTACCCTATCAATTCCCTTGAGAATCGTGAATGTAGTGATCATGTCCCCCCTAACTCTTCTGTCTTCCAGCGAAGTGAGGTTCAATTCCCGTAGTCTCTCCTCGTAGCTCATACCTCTCAGCTCGGGTACTAGTCTGGTGGCAAATCTTTGAACCTTTTCCAGTTTAGTCTTATCCTTGACTAGATATGGACACCATGCTGGGGCTGCATACTCCAGAATTGGCCTGACATATGTGGTATACAAAGTTCTGAATGTTTCTTTACACAAATTTGTGTAAGTAAGTAATTATCAAATGAAGGCACCAAACCGGGAAGGCTATGTAGCACCATCAAATACGCAAAATAATCAGAGGGCGCTAAATATCACCAAGGATGCCAATACGAGAGCAAAAACGCATAAGGCGAACGATATCAAAAGTATCCGAGTCACCAAGAATTCTATCGAGGGACAGGTGACCGCGAGGGGCGATCGGAAAGATAGACACACGCTCGTCCTGGAAGTCAGGACATTCAAGAAGGACATGCACGACCGTAAGAGGGACAATGCAACTAGGACAATAAGGAGTAGGGCGGCGCTCCATCAAGTGACCATGGGTTAAGCGAGTATGGCCAATACGCAACCTCGCCAGAGCTGTTTCCCACCGCCGGTTACGGTGGAAGGAGGACGGCCACGAGGAAACACAACATTTAAGAGTACGTAGCTTGTTACCAGTAACAGACAATCAAGAAGCCTGCCAACGGGTAAAGACTGAGGAATGGATAACCGGGTAAAAGTCGGAATACGGAATGCCTTTACGAGAGATGGGACAAGAGCGGACAGCTTCCTTGGCGGCAGCATCCGCACACTCATTTAAAGACACACCAATATGGCTGGGAACCCAACAAAACTCAACCGACTTAAATTTACTGTGAACGAGAAACAGCCAATGCTGGATCTCGAACCTCTGCTGGATGAACCGGATTAAAGGACCCGAGAGCCATGAGGGCACTACGAGAGTCAACAACAACCACAAAGGAAGACTGACAACGAGAAAGCAGGAGACGAAGAGCATAGAGAATAGCATAAAGTTCCGCTGTAAAGATGCTAGTCTCCGGAGGCATGCGACACATATAAGTGCGATCAGGAAAAACAACAGAGTAGCCAACACCGTCCGCTGACTTAGACCCATCGGTGAAGACAGAAACGGAGCGGGAGTGAGAAGAAAAGTGCTTGAGGAAAAGGCGTTTTAGAACCGTAGGAGGGGTAAAAGCTTTAGCGATACGGGTCAAGGATGTACAAAACCGCGGAAGAGGGACCCTCCACGGGGGCAAAGAAGGAACAACACGAGGAGAAACATCAGAAATACGAACGGAAAGAGAATCCTGTAGGCGAGATAACCGGACAGAAAGAGGGAGGTGGTGAAGAGGAACAGGAACCGCAGGAGGGGTAAAAGTTAAAGCACGACAGAGGCGAGAGGAAGGATGTTGCAAGGACCGCGCAAGATAGCGAAGACAGTAGCGATCACGGCGGTCCTGGAGAGACAGGAAGCCAGTGTCAACATACAAGCTAAGGATGGGAATCGAACGAAAGGCACCAGAACTGAGGCGCAACCCAGTATGGTGCAAAGCATCAAGACGGCGAAGAGTAGAAGGAGAAGCAGACGAGTAAGCAGGGCGACCATAATCGAGCTTAGACAGGACGAGAGAGGAATGTAAAGCAAGGAGAGTGCGCCTATCTGCCCCCAAAGAAGTATGGGACAAGACCCGAAGGAGGGTAAGGGCCTTAGAGCACTCAACACGGAGGTAAGAGATATGGGGAGACCAAGACAAACGAGTGTCAAGGAATAACCCCAAAAGCTTCGCGGAATCTTTGTATTCAAGGGGATGACCATAAAGTGACAAAGAGGGACGAAGAACAACCCGTTTCCGCGTAAAACTCATAGCACAAGTCTTAGAAGTAGAGAACTTGAAGCCATGACCTGTGGCCCAAGACGACACGGCATCAATTGCAAGTTGAAGCCGGCGTTGAAGGAGAGGCGAATCATCACCCTGACAACAAAGGGTAAGATCATCGACATAGAGAGCGGAGAAGACACCAGAAGGAAGAGAAGAAAGAAGACCATTGAGGGCAACCAGAAAAAAGAGTAGTGCTCAGAACACTACCCTGGGGCACACCTTCGTATTGCTGAAAAGAGGGAGAGAGAGCGGTACCAAGGCGCACCCGAAACGAACGACGAGAGAGGAAGCTGCGGAGAAAGAGAGGGAGATGACCACGAAGGCCAAAAGAATGAAGTTGAGATAGGATATGATAACGCCAAGTGGTGTCTTAAGTCTTTTCTAGGTCAAAAAGGACGGCAACAACGGACGTCTTCGCAGCAAAAGCAGTACGAATATAGACCTCCAAGTTCACCAGGACATCTGTCGTGCTGCGGCACTTGCGGAAACCAAATTGAGAAGGGGAGAGGAGGTGATGGTGTTCCAGGAACCACATCAGACGAACACAAATTTGTGTAAAGTGTGTGTGTGTGTGTGTGTGTGATGGGGGTCGCCATGGGTTCTCCCCTAGGTGTCCTGTTTGCAAACTTCTACATGGGTACCATCGAGCAAAAAGTCTTAGTCGACATGAACTTGAAACCGGCCATATACTGCAGGTATGTTGACGACATTTTTACACAGGTACCTGATGTCAGACATCTGCAGGAGCTGAAGGAGGCATTTGAGCAGAGTTCCGTGCTGCGTTTCACTTACGAGATGGAAAAGGATGGGAAGCTGCCCTTTCTAGATGTAACAGTCATGGAAAAGGGCGGAGGTTTCCACACTGCAGTCTACACTAAGGAAACAAACATAGGAATGTGCCTAAATGCCAACAGCGACTGCCCAGACAGGTACAAGAGGAGTGTTGTTAACGCATATGTCGACCGTGCTCTCAGCCACAGCTCAGAATGGAAGCAAGTCGACGAAGAACTCTGTAGGGTAAGGCAGGTCCTAGTCAATAACGGCTTCTCCAATGGTTTCGTCGAAGACATCATAAGAAGGAAAGTGAAAAGCCATGCAACCTCTGAATAGACAACTAACACAACACCTATACCCCCTATTAGACTATTTTACAGGAACTTCTTTTCCACAGCTCATAAAACGGAGGAAAGGGTCCTGAAAGATATTGTTAATAGAAACGTTATCCCTACAGACAAAAATCAGAGGATACAACTGACGATTTACTATAAAACCAGAAAAACGGCCAGCCTACTCATGAGAAACTCTCCAGACACAAAACAGAACGCTTTAAAAGAGACTAACGTCGTCTATGCCTTCAAATGCCCTCTTGGGGACTGTAAGCTCCAAAAAACCCAGTATATAGGCAAGACAACAACATCTCATTCTAGGCGTTTAACGATGCATAAGCAACAGGGCTCCATTAAGGAACATATAATCTCTTCCCACAACCAAACTATCGCCAGAGAAATCCTAGTAAACAACACAGAAATCATCGATAGATACAGCGATAGCAGGCGGCTTGACGTTTGCGAGGCACTACACATCAAGAAGTCAACACCAGCAATCAACAGCCAATTATTGCACAACTATATTCTACCCACCTCAAGACTCCGCTCCAATATAGAAGCATCAAGAAATATGGACCAATAGGCTTTCTACAAACACTTCTATTCAATATCCATTGTTTCGTGTTCTGTCTTGTGTTGATGAAATTAATACCCTATTAATACTATTGTTCTGTCTTGTGTTGATGAAATTAATACCCTATTAATACCACATCTTGTTCTGTCTTGTGTTAATGCCACATCACCCCTTCCACCTCACTCAAATGTAGACATAAAATCGGAGATGCGTAGGTTCTATTCAGTTGTGTATTTGTGAACTAAAGTCTTTGAAAATGTAATAAGTTTTACGAAACGCGCTCGTGTCGCGTCAGACTAGAAATAAAAATGAATTTTGGAGAATTGATTTTTGATTTACCTCCAACAGTGAAACGAAATGTACGAAAGATTGAGAAAATTCGTGTTAGAATTATTAATCTTACTTTTTCGGTCATATTTAATAATATATGTCTACAGGAAAGACTGCTACCAAAATATACTAATATATATATATATATATATATATATATATATATATATATATATATATATATATATATATATATATATATATATATATATATATATATATAAACACACACACACACACAGGCTGCCTGTCCACAGACATAATGAATCATTCTTATTATTATCTTTATCTGAATATACATCTGTGGATACATGTGTATAAATCCGTGGATACATGTGAACAAATTTATGTATTCATGTGAATACCTCGATGCAATTACCTGAACTTACCTGACAGGCCTCTATCTCTAGTGTCCTCGACGAGGACAGGAAGCCAGCGGCTTGTCAAATGTTACCCCATTATTACTGAGCATTTATTTTTGTCTATATGGAGAGTTTTGAATACATATATGACTCTATTGAGGGATGAGAATATATAATCCACCGAATTGAACTGGTCGGTAGAGCGACAGCCTGGCTCCTTGCAGGTTGGAGTTCAATCCCCCGATGTCCCCAAGTGCTATATAGTGGAACATGTGTAGCGTTTCCTCCTCATAATGACCTCATTTTAACCAACCCGTACAGTGCCTCCGGGTTATTGATTTATAGTCAATATTAATGGCGGTAATTCCGCATATATCAGCATTCATATTCCACTCTCTCTCTCTCTCTCACATACACACACACACTCTCTCTCTCTCACACACTCTCTCTCTCTCACACTGGCGCCTGTGGGAATATTCTCAACCTTATTCAGACTTTGACAAGTTCGACTCCCCGACGACAGTGAAGTCAAAATCCAATCAGCTACACAGCTGTTTTTCCAACAGGTGAGTAGGAGGCCACACCTGTTACAGGTGTGTGTGGGGCCCCTACCCACACCTGCGACAGGTGTAGGGTACGTGTCGGTATATTCCCCCCTCGGGCGGGAATACGCAATGTTAGAAACAATAGTTTTTTTATGGTAATGACTGAGGATAGATAACGTGATGGATAAGGAGCGGCATGGATAAATTACTGCCGTAGACGGACTCGGGGCGAGTGCCTTTTATATTCCGACTCTTCGTCTGTCTCCCTCTATAGTAAATATCCCTCCTTCCCTCCCCTCCCTCCCTGACACCCCCCCCCCCCTTCCATCTAGAGGAGTAGCCACCATTTAGGGCTCTCTACAGCCTGACCTGCCACCTTGGGCTAACTACCCCTAGATCCAGCAACCTAACTACGCAACGAGATCACTTGGTTCTAATGAGATCTTTCGAGTCAGCCAGTCTTCCAGTCATCGTCTCACCTAGCCAACCAACTAGCTAGCTAACTAGCCAGCTAGCTATCTTTCCAGTCAGCTATCTATCCAGCCAACTATATATCCACTTAGCTATCTATCTAGCCAGCTATCTATCCACCTAGCTATCTATCCAGCTAGCTAGCTATCCACCTAGCGCTCTATCCAGCCAGCTTTATATCCACTTAGCTATCTATCCAGCTACCTAACTATCCACATAGCTATCTATCCACCCAGCTATCTATCCACCCAGCTATCCAACCAGCTATCTATCCACCTAGCTATCTATCTAGCCAGCTATCTATCCATCTAGCTATCTATCCAACCAGCTATTTATCCACCTAGCATTCTATCCTGCCAGCTATCTATCCAGCGTTGCAGCCATCAAACAGGAAATGGTCCATCACACCATTAAGGAAGGCCATCGCCATATTAAATAATCGAAACATTAGACTCAGTCTTCCTAAATACGTTTTAAACCCCGGGCAGAATCTCACAAATATTTTTAACATATTATTTATAGAGAGGTGTGAATATACCACCTGTGGGGACCCAAAGCCTCGGGGAAGAGAACAAGGGGTATTCAGCAAGACTATTATTTTTTATGTATTTTGAGGGAATTTAAGTGGGGGGAGAGTGTGTCTGGGGGAGAGAGTGGGAGGGAGAGAGATGGGGGGAGAGAGAGTGGGTGGGGAGAGAGGAGGGGGGAGAGAGAGTGTGTGGGAAAAACCTGCTGGCATTGATATGAGAGGAGAATTACCAGGGACTTGTACTAAACTATATTAAAATTTACTGTCTGCAAATTAATTCAACTCAAATCTCTAGCTAGGGTCGTAAATCCTAGCTCCTCTTTTCCTAATAACAGATTGTGGGCTGTAAGGGGCAGGTGGGGTGAATGAATTAGTTGATAGGTTGATTGAAGATCCACAGTCCACCTGCCAACAGGTATCTCACATCAGCTTGTATTTTATACAAGGATAAGATTTAATAAATTCAGTTATATGACTGAACACTGGCTCTGTTTAAATCAAAGATTTAAACATGTACATAGTCTAGCTCAGCACCATAACTATTAACAGCCAATATATTCTTATACTATAAACAACAATTTAAATTGTAAAAGTATAATAAATGACTTTAAAGGTAGTCTAAGTACTGTTACTAAGTACAAGAAATTATATTCAATTAAATTAACTTATATGATAACTTAAAAAATAACTAAGCAAGCAATTGTTAACTTAATTTATATATTCAAGTATATATACACATATATTCATATTCAATTTCTATGAAGAGGTACAGTCAGCCTGACTGAATCTTTTCCCACACCATGGACACTTATGAGATCTTGTTTATTTATTGCGACTGAATCATTTCTGACACAATGGACACTCATGAAGTTTAGTGCTTAAAGATTCAACTGCTGCACTACAATATTAATAAACTTACTGAGATATGAGGCGTTGCCTTGCACTATAACCGACAGACAGACTTATAGGACATTAAAGTCATACAAGCATACAATTGGCCAATGAATACTCAATAACATCAATATACTTCTCTGCCGGAATGCTTGTCTGACAGTGTGATAGACTTGATAACTCTCTTGTTGCGAGTTTAGGCATGACATTTTATATAACACCTTTGCTGTAGATTGTTGTTGTAGCGTTGCTACGTGATTTTACTTTAAACGGCGTTGCAGAAGGATGATAGTTGATGGTGAAGGTGGAGACAAGTCACTGTGTGCTTCACTCTACACTTATAGATATAAATGTTCTAGGGATTTTCTTTGTAAATATAATGTCCAGGTACTCCCCCAGTTCTAGAGTGTTCACTGGTTATAAAGATAGTTAGATAATGTGTCCTGAGCTAATTAATGTTCGCTAAGGATCCGTGACACTTGTTCACTCAGTTGTAAACAAACGCGTAGGGCCCTGGGGTGTGGTGGGCGCTTCTTGTTCCCGAGATGCTCCTCCTTCTCCCTTGAGAGGGGCAGCTTTCAATGAACATTGAATGATTAATTTTACTGTCTAGACTTATGATTGAGATAAGATGTGATTATAATATAATTAGATATAGGATTTAAAGATTATAAGTAGTACTTGATAGTACCATTGATTCTTATTAAGGATTCGATTTATAATCCCTACCGGAAGCGATTAATGTTCCAATAGTTTTTTAATTAACAAATCCTTCTAGAATCTTCTGGATCCTTGAGAGATCATGAACAAAGTCACGTAGGCATCTATAGGGCCCTATGGCATACGTGATCATAATGACATTGTCATCTAGGATCAAGATGTATAATTAATCTATAATGATTCGGATATGATTTTGATACGATTTAGATATGATATAGATATGATACAGAAATAGTACATTTCTTAGATGATAATATTGATAGGTGGGTAAAAATTTCCCACATCTTCCAAAGGGAGAGAACTGGCACAGAGTCCAATACTAAGGACAATAGTAACCATATGTATTTATCTACTCTCCATCGGATTGATAATACAAGTGCAAATTTTGCTTGCACTTTTGTGCTGCTGTCCGTTGTGGACGATTGTGTCTGTTAGGAGTCTGTGGGTATTGTGGAATTAGAGTGTCTTGAGATCTCTCAGGATCTAACTGCAGCTGGCTCACTGATTCCATGTGGATGAGTTTATCCAATGTCTTCAGGGAAGTTGTTCCTTTAGACAGGATTTTGACTATTCTCAGAATCCCCTGGCTTTCTGGTTGGACTGAGACAACTTTACCTAATGGCCAGTCAGGCCTAGGGCATCACTGTCTACCAAGATAATATCACCAGGTTGGAGATTAGATATATTATGTGGGACATTGGCCCCATACTGATGTTCTCGTAGAGATGTAAGATATACTTTTGTCCAAACATCATTCCATTTTTGGATTATGCTGGACAGATGCTTATACCCCTGAACCAACTCGCTCTGACCCACATATGAGGGATCTCTGATCTCATCATGCACTAGAGATGGTACTGGAGTCAAAAGTCTTCCATACATTAGGTGGGCAGAACTTAATGGCACATGTTAAGTAGGATTATCAGACAAGTAAGTCAACGGCCGGTTATTCACCCTTGATTCTATTTCCGTGATTACTGTCTGGAGTTCCTGATGATTGATTTTCTGACAGTGTAGAGATTTTCTCAAGGATTTTTTGACAGTTCCTATTAACCGTTCATAAAATCCTCCGTGCCATGATGCTCTCGGAGGGATAAATTTCCCATTGAAGATAAATCTTCAATGACGCTGTTTCAGTGTGGAAGTAACTGCAGGATGGGAACAGATTTTTCGTAGACATGCTTCTCCAGCTTCCAAGTTTGCTCCTTTGTCTGAAATCATCAGCTTGGGGCATGATCGGCGTGCTGCGAATCTGCGGAAAGCTTGTATAAATGATTGAGCAGTCATATCGGGTGTTACCTTTAGATGTACTGCCCTGGTGGTAGCACAGGTGAACAGACAGATGTATGCTTTGACAGGTTGTTTATCTGCAGTCCCTGTTAGATATATTGCTCCTGTATAATCTACTCCAGTCGTTTCGAAAGGGTGTAGATGGACCACTCGTTCCTTTGGTAGGGGTGGTGGCCCTGGATAGGAGCAAGTTCTTGCGTCGTACCTTCAGCATATCATGCAATTCTTCAAGATTGATTTGACTTACTGTCTTTCCTGAGGAATCCAGTACTGCTGTCTGATTTGTGTGAGTGTGTCTAACACTCCTCCATGTTTGATGATTTGTTGATGTGTATGTAACACAATCAACCTTGTGATCCAATGAATTTTTGGTAAAAGCCATGGATGCACGGTATCTAGATTGATATCTGCGCGTTTAAGTCTCCCTCCACAATGCAGAATGTTGTGATTTTCTTGGTCTATCCACAGACCGAGATTGTGTTTTAACTTATGCGGAAGATTTTCATAGATATTCCCTTAAGTTCTCTCTGGGCTTGTCTTACCCAATAGATAAGTGCATCTGGAAAAGTGTATTTTATACCTTTTTTCCTGAGATAATGAAACACGTTCTGTGTTACATTGATTAATTTGATGAGTGAGGAGTAACGAGTACAATCCAAGATTGATATTTGAGCTTGCTGCCTGGTGGTAGTTATGGTTTGTGTCGTAATGACGTGTGGCTTTTGTTCAGGCCAACTACCATTCACTAACCATCGAGGCCCATGAAACCAAATATCTGCCTTTGCAAACTGTTTAAATGTTATACCTCTTGATATGAGATCAGCTGGATTATCTTTTGTTGGTAACATGTAACAATTGAAAGCCTGCGGAAATTTCTTTAATTTCCGAGACGCGATTTTTTACATATGGAGTTGGACAGTTGTTGTTTCGTACCCATTGTAAGACAGCTTCATTGTCAGACCATATAATGACATCTTTGAAGTTCATGGTAGACAAGACTTGTTTGATATGCACTGCTAAGCGTGTGCCAGTTAGCAATGCTGTTAGTTCCATCTGAGGCAAAGTTCTCTTTTTTAATTGAGCGACTCTGGCCTTAGAGGTGATAAGATATGATTGATGAGAAGTCACTAAGTAAGCACAAGCTCCAAAAGCTTTGGCTGACGAGTCTGCGAATACATGTAGTGATACTTCATCATTTTCCTCGACTATGTGTCTCGGAAAGATTATCTTTTCGACTAAAGTTTGTTCTCGAGCCACTTCCATCCAAGCTTTTTGTAACTGGAGTGGTAGTGGATCATCCCAACCAACTTTAGTCTTCCAAGCTTCTTGCACCAATAAACACCACATGATAGTTAAAGGATTTAGTAGACTGTTACGGCCCTCTCGGGTCGCAACTGGGTTCTTACTCTGATGTTGTTAGAGGAAGGGTATCCGGCCCCAAGCCAGTAGTGGCTTTCAAGGGATGTGATCCGTAACGCAAGTAAAATAAAAGGGGAAGGGAAATAAAGTTAAAAACTTAATAGTATAATTATTACCATCACCATAAATACTATATAAAAGATTACACGGGGGGGGGGGGTATAAACACTATTATATACACTGTTGTCTTCTGAAGACTCTGGATCTTCACGGTGCTCACGATGCCAAGCTCTTGGTGCTCTTGTGGCCTCACAATGAATCCTTCGAGAATCTTGAGTCTACCCCGGCCACAGGCCAGCCAAAACACAGTTCCACTGGGGGGACCGTCGTGGAGGCTGTCAACCACAAGTCCAGCAGATAGCTGGCAGGTTCCAAAGCAGCGACGCTGGATAGGCCAGTCCACGATCGATACTAAGGTCGCGAACCCTAGTCAGGAGCCTCGTGTGATACCACCGATCACTCTCCTTGCCACAACTCCCCAGTGGTTAAGCGTCTCCTCCAGTCAGTCCCGGGTATGACAATCCTTCAACTGCCACTTCACAGGCAGGGTAACACCACAGTGTTCATCCGGGGGGCGACTCACAGCTGCTGCAGCAAACTCTTGGAGACGAGACGACTGCCTTGGGTAGACTGATCCCACCTCCATTACAGCAGTCCCAGGTCGACTCTGTAATCAGACACGTCATCAGTGAGAGGGACACTCTAGGGCATGTCACTTACCGGCTTAGACACAAACGCCCGACGTATCTACTCCATAGGTGGCGTTGCTGTCTGAGCGCCACCTCACCAGAGGTCAGCAGCGGCTGTGTTATGAGCTGATCAGGACGGGAAACTAGCCCTTGTGGCTGGTATTTCCTGTCCTCACTAGCTGGCATCGTCCATTTGGAGGGGGTTTCGGGAGCTGACCCACAGATGGCGCGGTCGTCACTGCTCCGTGCTCGGACGTCGGGCTCGGGTCCGTAACATATACCAAGTGGGTCGAATACTTTGCTAACTTGTGAAAGCAAATCCCTTTTTGTAGCAATGCAATAATTTACTGGTACAGATATGATTGACATTGTGTCCGAGATTAGATCCCACTCCATACCTAACACCTTTTGTGATTCTGGTATGTGATATTCAGGGTAATCTCTTGCTATTTGATTATTCAATGTTGCATTATTAGAGGCCCAAGATTGTAGTTACATGTTGGCACCTTGTAGCTCCTTGTTGGCCTCTTGATATAATTGTAACAACTCAGTAGTACTGTAAACTTTCCCTTGAAAATTATCTACATATAGATTCTGACTGATTTCAGCCTTAAAGGGGCACGATGATTTCTTTAGATGAGTATCTAGAGTTGCTTGCAACAGAAATGGACTTGACGTCACGCCAAAAACAACTGAGGAGAATCTGAAAGTCACTATAGGACTATTGATATCTTCTGGGTTCTCTACCCATAGAAACTAAGTGAAGTCTCTATCTTCTTCCTGCAAGCCGACTCTTAGAAAGGCATTACTAATATCTGCTGAAAATGCATATTTGTTAAGTCTAAACTTCAATAACTGTAATTCCATCTATCATCATACTATCATGCAAGAGGAGCGACAAATCTAAAGATCATCCAATAAAATCAGCAGACTTCTAGATGTTACTACTGCTCGGCTTAGACTTGGTTACAAGTATCTCTGGGAATTCTCATTATCTGCTGATGTAGACCTGACCAAATGTAAACTGTGTCAACAAAATTATTCGCACACTCTCCATCACTATGTGATCACTATGTGATCACAGAGTATCTGTATGAGGCCATCACTATGTGATGGAGTGCGAAAAAATACGTGAATTTAGAGACAATTCTATAACCAATGTTCCAGCGATGTGTAAATATTTCATTCAAAATGATCTGCTACCAGAAATTTTAACCAAATATCCCCAGTTTGCTAACTGTAGGTAGTAACTGAGTGATTGTAACCTATCCACCGCTGCCCACTGGATGGGGGGCGGTGTGCAGGACAAACATATAAATTTTGACACTAGCTCTCCACATATGTCAGTTGCTTAATTTAGAACCTGTACTTGAGGTCGATCTCGAACCCATTGTTGATGTGACGACTTATATTGAATTTTGTAACTAGCTCATCAAGATTGTTACTTGCTTAGCTAACTAAATTGTGGGGTTCAGTCCCTGAGCCCATTATGTGCCTCTGTAACCCTTTCCACTACCGCCCACAAGATGGGTATGGGGTGCATAATAAATGAACTAAACTAACTAAACTAAACTTCAACAGTATGTCATACAATTTCTGAGTCAGACTTGGACCTGTTTACAAACAATCATTTAGACTGGTTCCTTGGGGTCTAGATTTAGAGCTACAATTAACAACTATCCGTAAAGGAGTCGTTTTGGATTCTCTCATTATAGCCATGTGTGGTAAAAAGTGGCCTGTTTGCTTATTGTCGTGTTTCACGACTTCGATAAATTTATTCTTTAATTGTTGAGCAATAATCTCATGATAGAGTTTTAAATGCTCAGGCCTTTTTCTTAGCTTTGCTAATTGAGATTTAAATTGACTATAAGCCATGTGATAGCTGGTAGGTAAGGACTTATGGTTGATTTTCCATGGTAGCCTTACCCAGTACTGTCCATCATGGTACTGTACAGTTTCTAAGTACTGATTGTATGTACAGACATCATCAGGACTTAGTTGTTCAGGAATTATTCCTATGGCATCAAGTTCCCACAATTGATGTACAGATTCCAATCCATCATCAATCATGTTGGGGATATTAAGTGAGGACTGTTCTTTGCCTAGTCACGCCACGATTACAGTTTCTGTATGATGTGATTTTTCAGGAGTTGAAGGTTCAAGATCTAGTATAGGTCCTGTCATCAATATGCCTCCTGCTGATTTGAGTATATTCATACCCATAGATTCCTCTGATCCCAGAATGAATCGATGATAGTAGTCAGCTCCAATCAGGATTCCGATATCCCCTATGTAGTCAGAATCAAGCAGAGGACCTGCTAATTGAATTCCTTTTTCTTTTAGGAATTTAATTGTGGCTGCCAGACCAGTCACTTCCATTTCAGTAGGAATTTTATCAACTACTATGGCTTCGACTGTTCTTTGGGGTGTACCTAGACAGACATTGAGTTGTACTACCGGAAAGGTTTTACGACCTGAATTGGTAAAAAAAACTGATATGGATGTAGATACTTGCTTTGAAGATTTAAGTTGTAAATCTTCTGCCATCTTTTTACTGATAAAGGTTTTCTGTGACCCTTGATCAAAAAAGCCTCTAGTTTGAATACAAATTCCTTGCTTGCATAGTTCTAGCTGTGCAGTAGGTAATACTGCTGTTGTAACAATTTCTGTATCTAAGTCATTGACATTACTCATTACTGTACAGAATTGTACGGCTGTTGTGTTGTGGTATTATCATCTTTTGGCTTTGCCTGAGATGCAGGTTGATTATTGGATGTCTGTGATCTAGATTGAGTGTTGATATCACCACAGTGTGCTGTGTGATGTACACTTTTATGACAATATTGGCAGTTCTGCAATTGAGTGTTACCTTCACTTGTATCATGCTTCCGTAGACAACGGATGCACCTGTTCAGAGATTTCAGTCGACTGATTCGACTGGCACAGTCTTCATAAACTGTGCATTGATAAATGGTATGTGCTTCCTGACAGAATAAACATCTTGGGGCACTTGCAGCTTCTTTTGTCTTATCTGTCTTGGGAGCTTGATTTCCTACAGTTCCATTAACTGTGGGTGATATAGCATATGAGCCAACATTACTCTGTTTCCACTTTGCAGAAGAGGAGCTTTGTTGCCTTGATTTTTGACTGCCAATTTGGACATTTTTGTTTTTGTCCGTGGATTCACTTTTAGTGATTTTTTCTTGTGATATGATATTGTTACAAATATGTAACACTTGTAGCTATGTAATTACATGCAAGTAGGTCATACAAGCATGTAACACTTGTACTCCTCCAAGGATTTTCTTAAAGGATAAATTGTATCTGTAATAATGTGTATCTACATTATTCATGATGTGATGAAGCATTTTGCTTTTTACTTTTTTCTCGGCTTTGCCTTTTCTATTAAGTAAGTCTCTTTGAGATGCATGATTAACTTCAGATTTTCTGAAGCTGCTTTTACTCCAGTAAAAGCATGAGATTAGGTAATCAAGACTATATTCTTGGACTAATATAGTTATCTTTGATGGATGATAATTCAGTACTTGTAATGACATTGTCAATGGGCTGTTAGCCTTTCAGATTGTAGATTAGTGATGAGGGTCTGTTTAGCCATTCAGATTGTGATGTGAGATTAAGATTGGTCTTAATCCCCTAATGGTAGACTATTGTAGCCAAGTGATGATGACATATGTCTATCACCTGATTTAAATGGCCTGTAGGCTGTAGCTTCAAGTGATTTTTTAGACACTTTGTGTCCTTTTATGTTTCTGTAGCTGGTGGAATACTGATAGCCATTTTGACCTTTCCGAGTTTCAGAGATTCCGAGATTTTTTTTTTTGATAAATATGTTTAATAATAATGTATTTTGATATATGAGCTTTCCTGTCTACTTAGGTAATGATTCCCAAGATCGTCCTTCATTTCCTACCTGGAATCTGGATGTAGCAGGTATTCAATTATCAAAAGTACTGTAATAATTTGGTTTGTGATCCGAATGCACCAAGTGCGCCAACTCGGTAAATCCTGTAATAATTTTTAAAAAAATAGTAAATGGCACTATTTTTGCAAAGTCATTAAAAGATCTATTACCCTAATAGTTGTTTGATAAAATACAGTAGAATGCCTACTAGTTTTACCTGTAATAGGGTTTGATACAGTTGATTATGATTAGATTGTAATGAAATGCTCCTACAGTGATAAAAACACTTTTTTAAGGAATATTATGTAATGAGCAGCTCTGAAATACAGTTGATTAGAGATAATGCTAGATAATACACTTAAATATGTATGTAATGTTACCACAAGTGAGATAGGTAATGGTATATATGGTTAACATGCAGTTGTGTCTGTGACACTGATAGAATTAAGTACTGTGGTTTTTTAACACAGAACAGTATTAGTATGCTATGAATGCTTACTAGTTAATAGATATGGTGGCTTAAGCCACTGCAAACAATTTGTTTACTTAGATATATTGCTATGATAAATATTGGCTGTTAGGCTAGAATATGTAAAAATTATTCCAATGCAAAATCAAGAAGTTTCTTATGTATTTGTCAAAGCAATATTCGGGAAATCAAGGACCATAAATATATAGGTTTGAAGGACCAAAAATGTGGGGAAAACCTGTTGGGGTTGATATGAGAGAAGAATTACCACGAACTTGTACTGAACTAAATTAAAATTTACTGACTGCAAATTAATTCAACTCAAATCTCTAGCTAGGGTCGTAAATCCTAGCTCCTCTTTTCCTAATGACAGATTGTGGACTGTAAGGAGCAGGTGGGGTGAATGAATTAGTTGATAGGTTGATTTAAGATCCACAGTCCACCTGCCAACAGGTATCTCACATCAGCTTGTATTTTATACAAGGATAATATTTAATAAATTCAGTTATATGATTGAACACTGGCTCTGTTTATATCAAAGATTTAAGCATGTACATAGTCTAGCTCAGCACCATAACTATTAACAGCCAATATATTCTTATACGACAAACAACAATATAAATTGTAAAAGTATAATAAATGACTTTAAATGTAGTCTAAGTACTGTTACTAGGTACAAGAAATTATATTCAATTAAATGAACTTATATGATAACTTAAAAAATAACTAAGCAAGCAATTGTTAACTTAATTTATATATTCAAGTATATATACACATATATTCAATTTATATGAAGAGGTACAGTCAGCCTGACCAAATCTTTTCCCACACCATGGACACTTATGAGGTCTTGTTTATTTATTGCGGCTGAGTCTTTTCTGACACAATGGACACTCATGAAGTTTAGTGCTTAAAGATTCAACTGCTGCACTACAATATTATTAAACTTTCTGAGATATGAGGCGTTGCCTCGCTTTATAACCGACAGACAGACTTATAGGACATTAAAGTCAAACAAGCATACAATTGGCCAATTAATGCTCAATAACATCAATATACTTCTCTGACTGCCGGAATGCCGGGTCTGTCTAATTACCACAAGCTACCACAAGCTACACAAGCTTCAGAAAGCTTCCTGGCAATACGTTAGTAATGAATAAATATGATAAGTTAGGCTGACCTAACCTAACCCAACCTAACCTAACCTATCCTAACCTATCCTAACCTAACCTAACCTAACTTAACTAAACCAAACCTAACCGAAGCTTGGATCGTCAACTTGATTTGGCATCACCAGCTTTTTATTTTCGTCTAATTTCTTTATAAAAAGATACTTTTTCAGATTAAAATTATGTTTTTTCGTGTTGTACATTCAGCACCAACATTATAATGAGTAAATATATCATATTTATTCATTACTAACGTATTGCCAGGAAGCTTTCTGAAGCTTGTGTAGCTTGTGGTAATTAGACGAACCGGGAATGCCTGTCTGACAGTATGCCAGACTTGATAACTCTCTTGTCGTGAGTTTAGGCACGATATTTTATATAACAGCTTTGCTGTAGATTGTTGTTGTAGCGTTGTTACGTGATTTTACTTTAAACTGCGTAGCAGAAGGATGATAGTTGATGGTGAAGGTGGAGACAAGTCACTGTGTGCTCTTTTAGATATAAATGTTCTAGGGATTTTCCTTGTAGATATATTGTCCATGTACTCCCCCAGTTCTAGAGTGTTCACTGGTGATAAAGATAATTAGATAAGGTGTCCTGAGCTAATTAATGTTCGCTAAGGATCCGTGACACTTGTTCACTCAGTTGTAAACAAACGCGTAGTGCCCCGGGTGTGGTGGGCGCTTCTTGTTCCCGAGATGCTCCTCCCTCTTCCTTGAGAGGGGTAGCTTTCAATGAATATTGATTGATTATTTTTAGTGTCTAGACTTATGATTGAGATAAGATGTGATTATAATATAATTAGATATAGGATTTAAAGATTATAAGTAGTACTTGATAGTAGCACTGATTCTTATTAAGGATTCGATTTATAATCCCTACCGTAAGCGATTAATGTTCCAATAGTTTTTTAAATAACAAATCCTTCTAGAATCTTCTGTATCCTTGAGAGATCATGCACAAAGTCACTTAGGCATCTATAGGGCCCTCTGGCATATGTGATCATAATGACATTGTCATCTAGGATTAAGATGTATAATGAATCTATAATGATTCGGATATGATTTTGATACGATTTAGATATGATATAGATATGATACAGAAATAATACATGTCTTAGATGATAATATTGATAGGTGGGTAAAAATTTTCCACAGAGTGGGTAGGGATAGAGAGTGGGGGGACAGAGAAAGGGGGTTGTCGGCAGGGAACCCAACTTGAAGTTAGTGCAATAATCCTCCGGGCTACAGGGCTTGGCAAATGATCTTAGTTAAGTTGGGCTCGCTACCTCTTGGCTCTTGTTGGGGAGGGTAGGGTTGAGGGGAGGCTAGGAGAGGGAAGGATGGGACCTACACCCCCTTCACCTACTGAGGGGGGGTTGTGGGGAAGGAAGGAGGGAAGGAGTATAATGTGAGAGGTTCTCTAGGCCTAGTGGCACTAGGTCTAAGTGAGGGGAAAGTGATGGAGGGAGAGAGAGAGAGAGGATGAGAGTGTGAGTGAGATTGGGAAAACGAGAGAAGGACACCTGTGTGTGCACAGGCACAGGTGACACAGACAACACCTGTGTCCGCCTGTCAGTGTTTAATGTCCATCTGGAGTGACAGGTAATAAATATATTGTGTTGGAGGGGATTGGGAAGTGTAGGGGAGGTGGTGGGGAGTGTAGGGAAGGTGGTGGGGAGTGTAGGGGAGGTGCTGGGGAGTGTTGGGGAGGTGGTGGTGAGTGTAGGGGAGGTGGTGGTGAGTGTAGGGGAGGTGGTGGTGAGTGTAGGGGAGGTGGTGGTGAGTTTAGGGGAGGTGGTGGGGAGTGTAGAGAGGGAGTAAATATCACGATACACTAGGCAAATGAGTTATTAAAATCAAGGAAAAACAAAGAAAATATACATATTAACATATCTTTAAATTAAAGATAAATTAGCATCTCTCTAAACAGCTTAAATTTTGTTTCAGAAACCTCGTAAATTAACGCCAAAAATTCTAGCATCATAAAGTGCTATAAATATTAGAAAAATCTTATGAATGCCCCCCCTCGCCAAGAAAGACTCTCCTGCAATCTATCCAATGATGGAGATGCAACCGGAAGCTGCACTTCACAGATTGAGAGAGAGAGAGAGAGAGGGCACAGATCTATTAGCTGGGGAAGAGTTGTAGGCAATAATGTTAATGGAAGTATTCCAGGCACCTCACTATGCCAGCATGCAACATGCCCAATACTCCAAATCTTCCAGAAATAGTTTCAGGAAATATGTGGTTAAGAAATAATTTGGGAAATTTGAGTTATTTTGTTTTGTTCTGGCACTAGTCCTCGCTGTTATACGCGGGGTGTATGTGTGTATACTACCTGGGTATGAGTGTATATCTGGTGTGTGTGTGTGTGTGTGTATCTGCAATGGTTCAGTATCTATCGCTTTTCGTTTCTCTGAGTTTTGCGTTTTTTTTTCTCGCAAAAAAGTATCCTCTCATTTTCTGCAAAACACACACACACACACAAAACACACACACACACACAAAACACACACACACACACACACACACACACAGTGTATGCCTCTCCTCAGCGCGACTCAATTGACAGTTGAGAGGCGGCCCGAAAGAGCAAAGCTCAACCCCCGCAAACACAACTAGGTGAATACACACACACACACACACAGGTGAAATCTGAGTGCCCAAATGAGCCACAGAGATATTAGAAAGATTGTTTTTAGTGTCAGAATAGTTAACAAATCCTATTCTTAGATAAAGAAAAAAAGCTCCACAATGCTCCCTCCCTTTCACCCTCTCAATTCTTTCTTTTTCTCTCTCTCTCCCTCATTCCTGTACTCGAACGAGTACACGCATGCAAATCGACACTATAATTCTAAGTGACTCCTTGTCACCCTTGACGGCACTCAGCTCCCCAAGGAACAACTTCGACATGCTTGTGTCTGAAGCAAGAGAGAGAGAGATATGATGCAATAATCAACGCTGGAATCAAGAATCAGTCACTTGTTGACTCCTGTCCCGACTGCTCTCCGAATTGTTGATGAGTTAGTTGAGTTTGATGATAGAACTGATGAGTTAGTTAAATCATGAGATGTTAGAGAGTGACTTAATTGATTAGCGTGGTAGAGTAATATAGCGTAATCTGCAACAAAGTCTAGTAAATTGACTTGAAGAAAAGAGGAATTCACATCTATTACTCTATCTATTATCTTTATATTACGCAAGAAGAGTCACATATCTATGGTTCATCCACGGGATAGGTATGGGGGGTCCACCACCATCCACGGGATAGGTATGGGGGTCCATCACCCCCCAAAGGATAGGTATACGATGCATAACAAATGACAAACGAAAAACAATGCCTCCGTCTTCTCTCTCTCCTTCCACCACCCATCATCATCTGTTCCTTCACCCTTTTCCTCCCATTTAATCCCTCTCCCTACCTCTTCCCTTACATCCTATATATATATATATATATACCCTTCTCAGCCCCCTTACACCTCCCTCCCTCCCATCCACTTCAGCGCTACAAGCACCTTCCCTTTCTCGACAATATACAGATGACCTCGCCCATTATGTTAAGGAAGAGCGGACACATTTCTATTGTCCTCCCTTATAACCAGTCCTCTCGTTGCTTCATATTTCCCCTCTACATCACAGAACACCCCGCCTTAATCCCCCTTTTGTCCCCCCCCCCCCCCTCTTGTCTTTCCCCCTTTTAAGGCCTCCAGTTGACAAGGGAAAAATCTCAACGCTGGAAGAAGTTTTGCCATAAAAAGAAAAAACGGAGGGGGCGTTTCCGATCATTTGAAATGATCGCGAGCGAGAGTGCTCATCTCCTATGACCTCCTGTCACCTCTGTCATGTCTCTGTCTCCTCGCCCTCGCGTCTCTTGAAGATTGACAGACAGTCGGGTCGTCTTGTGTCACCGTTCGAACCCCGCTCTTGGCTGCCACGTCCTCCTGGCATAAGGAGTGAAGTTGCAAGGTAGAGGTCAAGAGACCTGTCTATAATGGCCCTCTGTAATCTAAGACAAGTTATAACTAGAATAATCTACGACAAATAATAACTTTATAATCTACAACAAATTATAATTTTAACCAAGATAAAAAAAACAGTAATTACCTGTTGGCAAGATTATTAATTTCTTGAGATAACTTTAATAAATATTTCTTATATGAGAAGGTGGTGGAACTAAACCCTTCCTAAATGAAGATGCTTTGTGTGTTCAAGAAACACACACACATAGGTGTAGAAGTACATTTTTGTATACTAAGCAAATTAAAGTAATGAAAACTATGCCTTTTATGAGGCAATATTGTCTCTTATTGCTCTATCACTGTAGTTGTGGGCAACTTTAATATCCCAAATTTAAACTGGGACTCTCTCGTAACGCAGAACAAGAATATATCTATTTAGCACACCATCTTGCTTGATGGGTTATCTATCATACCTTGATATTATTAATATTATACATGACCTTTTTTTTATACATGACCTTTTTTATACATGACCTTTTTTTATACATGACCTTTTTTCTATACATGACCTTTTTATACATGACCTTTTTTCTATACATGACCTTTTTATACATGACCTTTTTTATATTCCTTACCTTTTTTATACATGACCTTTTTTCTATACATGACCTTTTTTATACATGACCTCTTTTCTATACATGAATTTTTTTATACATGACATTTTTTATACATGACCCTTTTTATACATGAGCTCCTGCCTGTAGAGAGGTTACCTCCCTGGGTGTGAAAATGTCCAATATGATACCACAAAAAATATGGCAAAAGGATCGTGAGGAAATTAATATAGAAGCTGGGAATGAGTTAGATCAAATCTGCACTGATGGGTCATCTAATCCTGCCAATGGCAGCATTCACTGTAAATAGGAATAATGCCTTTCAAAATGCAAGTGAGGAAAAAGCAAGTATTGAGAACTATGCCTCTTCAACGCAAGCAGAACCGCCATTGTTATGGTGTTAAGATTTCTTGAAAGAAACACTAACGGTGCAGTGATCTGCACTCATTCAAAAGGAGCACTACAAAGTCTATATAAAAATCGGGCCGAAAACCTTGCGATAGTCGCTGAAATCAAGAGAGCTGTGAAGATGCTAACCAATCAGGAAAGAGTCGTCAAGTTTCTGGGGATCCCCTCCCATGGTGGAATCTGTGGACAGGAATGAGCAGATGTGCTGGCTGCTGAAGACGCTGAAGGAGACCATATTGAATACTTCATACCCAAGACTGCTACAAATTAGAGGTATTGTCAGGCAACATCACCGTGACAAGGTAACTGAGGAAAGGAGGATAGAAGCACAAACCAGTGAATCTGTACTATGGTACAACATGGTTGCAGCTGGCAATCCCAATCATTATGGACGAAGAGGAGGTGGCCGCAGGAGAGAATCAGTAATAGCAAGAATTCGTTGTCTTGGATACAAATATTCATGGAGATTCGGGATGGAAATAACAGTGGAGTTGCAGATAGTGTGGTGAGAGTGACAGACACCGCCTCGACCACTAACTGAGAGAATGTGAACATCTAAGAGTCATTAGAAATGTGAAATTAGAGACCCACATTGAGTTAGGAAAATAATAAAATACGATCTGTCAAAAATATATGCTGTTCCCAAAACATTTCTCATGAATCCTTGTACTGGAAAAATGACTAATGTAAATACGTATCAAATTTTGCAAATGGAACGACACATATGGAGAGGCCAGCTGGTATAAGTATTGACAAAGGTACTCATAAGATAAGTGCACCTTTGGTTGCATAGATTTTGAACTTACAAAGGTGTTTAACACTCTAAAAGCCAAAGGGTATTAACAGACTGTTGACCTCGGGTTCACGAAATAATCACGTTGCATAACGTGGTATTTCCGGGCTCACCATAGCCCGTGCTACTTGGAACTTTTTGTCCTAGGTAGCGAATCTTTAACAACAACAACTTGATATTCCTGTCACATGACGCCATAGTGACTGCTCTCTACAACGGGTTGTTAAATCTGTAATAATTATCATATTTATATTTATAATATTTTACTGTAATATTTATTTATAATAAGTCAATAATAATAATAATTATTGTTAAGACACTATCCTGGGCACTTCTGGTTGCTTGAGTGATCAAAGAAAACGGAGTGTGTGTGCGTGCGTGCGTGCGCGGAGTAATTAAACCAATGCTGCCATCGGGAAATAAATCTTTTGAGGGAAATTTCCTGATTTACTTCAAGGCCCCTATCTCTCCAGTGATCCTGATTGGGGGACAGTAAGCCGGCGTCTTTTCAAAACGCCTCCCCTCGTTGTTTGAAGATTTTTTTGTTTTAAAACTTTATTTTGAACTAGGCATTTATATTTTAGTATGTGATTTCACGGGTTTTGAAACCCAATGTATGAAAGAAAGTCTCCTGTTTTCTGTCCTAAGGCATGGCTTGTTAAGCTTTAAGCACTTGCGGCCTGTAAGCCCTGTCATGTCTGGTTTGTAGTATTGTTAGCCCCTGTGGTCCTCAACCGGATGAGGTTGAGGACCTCATCCAGTTAATACAATAGTCCAGATTGAGGAAGCTGATCAGCATCAAACCAATCAGCATCATTGCAAGAGTAGCATCTCGTCTCACTCGCAGTGTGACATAGGTGGCCCTCTGCTTGAACGCTACGCACGCCTACTCTTCCAACGTCTGATACCTCTTAGAGTGCGTGAGTGGATGGATCGATCAGCTCGCCAGCCATAAAGCAAGCCAGCATCGTCTCGCTGTCCTACAGCAGCTGTTATTCTCCAGCCTCGATGAGCACTTCGGTGTAGCCATAACCAGTTCCAGCCAGCAGTGTATTGGAGCAGAACCAGGCGCTTCCCAGCCAGCATCTTGTCCTAGGCAGTGACATCTTCTGTGTGTTGTCCAATGTGCTTGTGTCCAGGTCGGACTGCATTTAGGTGAACAGCCCCACTTCGAGCCAGAACAGGCCCAGGTGAGAAGACGGAAGTTCACCTTTTGCAGCTGCGTCATGTCATAGGTGCTTTTTTTTTCTCCTCTCCTAAAATTCTTCCGTTTCTGACACTGCCGAGCCAGTTGTGGAATCTCGTGATCGTGCGAGCCCACCATAACTGGGGGTTGCAACCTTCCAGAACACGGTGCTTGTTCGTGGTGAGACCCTTAGGCCAGGTCTCACCGCGAACTACACACCTGGCCTACACACTGACCCCCACTGAGCTTATGGAATCGCAGTGATTGGCACAAACACGGGACTGTCAGTAGATAGTGAGTCACAATGGCTCACTGTCTACGGATGACCTACACTGGGAGTACACCCATAGACACAATTGACTGCATCACTACCTTTTTCAATGCCACTGGCACACCTGCCACTAACCATATCAAACACGCCAACACAAACACCATCAAATTTGTCATTGCTTCAGAAGACGACCTTTTTGCCTGTTTCAGGGAACCTGCTTTCACTAAACTCACACAAGCTTCACTGACTCCTGTCCTCACTATTGAACAAAAAACTAAATGCTCCGTCCTTGTAAGAAATGTCGACAGCTCTGTCCTATCAGCACCTAACACTATCAATCTCTCTCAAGACATCTCACATAGGAATGCTATTACTGTAATAGAGATATACCCAGTGCCCAATACAAAACACCTCAAGATCCAATGTTCCTCCCCTACAGAAGCTCAAAAACTCTTGCATCATGGGATAAAAGTCCTCAACACCAGCACTCCTCCCTATCTCATTAGTCCAGTTGACTATCTTACTTTGCTGCAATGTTTCAAATGCTACAAATATAGTCATGAAACCCGAAAATGTAAAAACCCACAAATTTGTTCTAAATGTTCTGCAGAAGGCCAGTTTTATACTCAGTGCTCTGCCAATACTTTAAAATGCATTAATTGCCAAGGAGATCATTCAGCAGTTGACAAATCTTGCCCTTTGAGAAAACAAACCCTAAAATCTCTTCGCAATAACCAACCTCGCACTCAAGCACACCCTCATTCTTCTTCAACCTCCCATAACTTATCTCATCACCAAGCAGCATCAGCCACCTCCATGTCCTATGCCAGTGTCCGTAACACTTCACTACACCAGCAACATCATCTCCACAATACTGCACAACAAACTCAGTCTTCTCCACCTCTCTTCCCTCACCCACCACCTCCACCTTATTCTCCTCTTCAGAACCTTTCATATGAACGAGTAACTGCCTGTGTACAAGCTGCTTACTTGAAGGCCAAGGACGATGGCCGTGACTTTGCTGACTATCTTCCTATCTTTCTCACTCATAACGGCCTTCCTAGTATCTCTGTTCCTCCTACTCAACTATTGCGCTCTGCTCCATTCTCGCATACAGACCTCACTCCACAAAACACCACGACTTCATCTGAGGAAAATACTACAGTTTCCCCACAACGTCCTACCAACCCACTCCTGACTGCTACAGAAAACGGTGCCACTGATCAAACAGCACATCCTGGACTATCCCAAATTTAAGAATCCATGTCAAAGGCACTTTCAACCTCTTCTCCCAACATTGTCCCCTCCACTTCCAATCTGACTTCAAACGCTACAACCTCTGATACCTCTCACCCGGTCCCTGTCAACAAGCCTTCTGCCTTCCTCCATCCCCCAACAACTTCAGTCATTTCTTCTGTAACTCATCTCGTCTAGTCCCGAGCAACCCGTTGTCCTACTCCCACCTCCCGCTGTGAATTTCCTACAATTCCTACCACCCTTCTCCAAGATGCACCCTCTTCAATAACTGCCCAAGTCATTGAATCACGCAACCCTCATGCTCCTGTACATGCACAAAATCCCACCAGCACCCCATCAAAACCTAAAAATTCATAAAGATCATCCAATTTAATGTGCGGGCTCCATTAGACACATGGTGTCAGATTTTATTGAGATCGAGAGACCTGATGTGCTATTATTAAATAGCACATACATTATGAACTCATATAAAATCAAACATTATGGCTACTCCTCTTACCAGTCACCAGATGAAGCATAGGAAGGAGTTGCAATACTCATCCGTTCTTCATACAAACACGAACTCTTACACACTCATTGGCTTCATAAACATTTCCTAGCCATCAAAGTCCACACACAAATGGGTTCTCTCATCATCTGCACAACCTACACCCGTCCTAACACCGGCATTCCCATGCAAGATTTCCCAACTCTCTTCAACCACACTCACTTGCCTGTTTTTCTGCTTGCAGACCTCAATGCACAACATCCTACATTCCATCACAATACCACAAATCAGCATGGCAGACAGCTTCACCAAATATACACCCAAAAACATCTATTCTTTCTTGGCCCTGACTTCCCCACTTGTTTCAAACATACAGGTTCTGGCAGGCCTGATCTCATATTCACTAACAGACATGGCAGCAACTTGCAACACTCCATTTCACCAGGGCCCATTACGGGCTCTGATCATATTCCATTAATTCTCACAGTCTCCACAAATCCTATTCTCATCTCCAGTACTCCTCAATTCTCATACCTTAGGGCAAACTGGGACATGTTCAAACAACACATAGATGACACTGATCTCACTTATGAATACAATGACAAACATCACACTAACATCGACACACAAGCACGCAACATACAAGACACCATCATTCATGCAGCAAATATCTCCATTCTTAAAACAACACACAAACCACATTTCACTTTCACCCCCTCCATTCGCTCAAAACGCCTCTTAGCTTGCTATCACACTAGATTCTTACAAAACATGCATCGTCATGGACAAATACTATGGGACCTAACAGCATTAAAAAACCACATCCTTAAAAGCCTAGATGAAGATCACACAAAACATTGGAAACACCTCATAGAACAAGCAGAACAACATAGAAAACTGACACCTCAAGAATTCTGGAAACAAATCAAATGCTTACAAGGATCAACTCACACACCGTTCAAATACCTTCTTCATAATAACAACAAAATCACTGATCCTGATGTAGTACTCTACATTTTTAAACACCACTGGGAACAAATCTTTCACCCACATCCTCCTGAATCATTTGCACGCCCCAACATTGAAGCATTCGAAGACTGGATACACCAAAATAGACACGCAATTACACCAGACGACCTCATCCACTTTGACAATCTCAATTCAAACACTGAACTACAGACTCCCCTAACTCTAGCTGATGTCAAGACAGCTCTCATGGGCACTCGTCGTAGAGCCCCTGGTGCGTCTGGCATTGGACATATCCTTCTTAGACAACTCCCTGCTTCTATTATTACTGCTATCACTAACCTATTCAACGCCTCCCTTGCCTCTGGATACTTCCCTCTCAACTTTAAGTCTGCCACAGCGTTTCTTATTCCAAAACCTGGGAAACTCCACACTGACCCAAAGAACTACAGACCCATCAGCCTTCTAGAGACACTTGGCAAAGTCTTTGAAAGGCTGATCAACCAGAGACTTAGAACCCACCTAGTAGACAATGACTTACTCACTAACAAACAGTTTGGATTTCGGCCTCACCGGTCCACTCACGACGCCTTAAACATCATAACCAACTACCTCAGTATCAATCAGCACCAAAGACTTAAGACTGCACTCATTACTAAGGACGTTGAGAAGGCCTTTGACACTGTTTGGCATGACGGCCTAAAATTCAAACTATGCAACAACTTTAATCTTCCTCTTATCACCACCAAACTTCTTTCTAACTACTTAGACAATAGGACAATGAAAATTAAGTTCCTCTGACAACACTCTGACTACTTCAACTTACATGCCGGTGTTCCCCAAGGCTCTGTTCTTGCCCCAACACTCTACATCCTATACATCAACGACATTCCTGATCCTGTTCATCACACTTCATTAACCATATGCTACGCCGATGATGTCTCTCACCTTGTCACCAGCAACACCATTGATACACTAACAAACAGAGCACAAACAGAACTTGAAGTTGTCACTGAATGGGAGTATAACTGGCGTATCAAAACCAACTCCACCAAAACCAAAATCACCTACTTTTTTGTAAAAGAACTATTCGCCCTATTCCTCTTAAACTCTATTCATACACTCCAAATCCTACTTATATCTCTGTGTCTCCCTCCTCCACAGTCCTTGAACTCACATTTGATCGACAACTACTCTTTCACACACACATTACACAGAAACATGCAATAGCTCTTCTAGCCATGGAAAAACTGTACAGACTTAGATTTGCAAAACCTGACACAAAAATGCACCTTTACAAAGCACTTATTAGACCTCTCCTAACATATGCTCCACTAGCTCTTTCTCTATCTGCACCTACTAACAAACTAAAGCTGCAAAGAATACAGAGTAGAACACTAAGATGGGTACTCAAAACCCGATTGCAAGAGTTTATTACCAGTCAAAGTCTCCATGAAAGTATGAACATTCCTGCCCTAAATGTCTACTGGAATACTTTATCAGACAGACAAATTGATAGACTACTCACTTATCATGAACAACACATTGATTTTCTCCTATACACTCTCAGACGACCACGACACTCATGACCTCTTCTCTACCATCCATGATCCTCCTCCTAACTCTGTATTTCGATAAACTTTAGCTCTCAACACCCAGCATCCACCATCATTACATATTCAGCTCTCAACAACCAGCACAAACCATCCGTAAAAGTTCAGCCCTGACGCTCTTGAGCCAATCACTGCGATGTTGAGAGTTTTGTGATGCTGTTGTCACTGAAACACCCGACTAAGTCCCTGCCTCGAATGCCGCAACCAAACGACACGCAGCTGGGTTTAGCCCTGGCACTTTTTCTCCTACAAATCTTCTTCCTCTCACCCCCCTTATCTTCTTCTGTCCTCACTTCAAGGCTCGCCCCACGGGCATCTGTTCCTGTATTTTCAGATTCAGATTCAGAGCGGATCAGTTTTGTTCCGCTCCTCTTTCCTTCCAGCTTCTTTAGCTATCATCTTTTTCCCTTCTTCTCTTCCTCCTTCTGTGGCCTGCCTCTCCCTCCCACTCCCCTGGAGCCAGTGATCTACCCGAGCCAAAGTTTTTGCTCCAACAAGATTACTACAGTCATCACCATTCTCTGTAGGGCCTGGCTTCACCTCCCCCTGCCTTCCCTTCCCTTCCCTTCCTTTCCCTTCCCTTCCCTTCCCTTCCCTTCCCTTCCCTTCCCTTCCCTTCCCTTCCCTTCCCTTCCCTGCCTTCCCCTCCCCCTGTCTTCCCCTCCCCCTACCTTCCCCTTCCTTCCCCATGACTCATGTCACACTCCAGCTGTGTGCATACAGTGTACGTGCTCGGGGTCAAGCTGTCCGCTCTATTAACACATCTCATTTTCAACTTTATGGTCCCCCAACAGACGAATTACAGAGTACTATTAAAAAAAATTAACCGTCACAAATATCCACGTCTTCTAAGAATCGGTTGGGTTAGGTGGGTGACTTGGGCTTGTACGTTTCTGGTGAGGTTAGTAGGCTGTATTTTGTACGTTGTGGGCAAGTCTAGGGAACGGGCTGAGGTGTCAGCATGGTTGACAGCTGACGGCTGACTAAGACCGTTAACAACCGCTACCCCTCCCCCCCTCATTTCCAGTCATTCCTATTTTTTTTTTAAGTTTATTGAATTAGATTTTACTGTCTATAATCCATTCAATTTATTACTTTATTAAATATACATTGTATTAATTATTAAGCACTGTATGTTATCAGGAAAACTATGTTATTTTTCTGTATAATTTTTAAATACAAATTATTAATATTAATATAATTATGGCAAAAACTGTTTTTTCTTCTAATAACTCTGTCAGCGCTTCGGGTTTCCACCCCTGATCTTATTGAGAATATTATCCTTATCAAACTCATAGACTCCCCTCAGAATTTCGCATGTCGTTATCATGTCCCCGCCTCATTTCCGTCTCTCATTCCGTCTCTCTTGTTTTTAATTGTTTTTCTTATATTTCAATGACGGAGAACATCAGATCATTTGATGTTCCCAATTTTCTGATGGGAACATCAGATCATTTGGGAATGCATCGGACAAGGGGACATGGGAGCGGGGTTATGGTGGGGAGGCCGAAGGGAGAGGAGAAGGGAGAATGGTGGGTTGGATGAGGGGGATGGGATTGGGGGATGGAGAGGTCGAGGGTACATGGGAGTGGGTAATGGTGGGACGGACAAGGGGATGGGGGAGTTGGGGGGCGAGGGGACAGGTGAATGTAGAATTGTGGAGAGGACAAGGGGACACGGGAGTGGGAGACAGTGGGGAGGACGAGGGGATGGTGGAGTGGGGAATGGATACGAGGACAAGGTGGAGTGGGGGATGGTAGGGAGGACAAGGGCACAGGAGAGAGGGGAATGGTGGGGAGGACTGGTAGACAGCGGAAGATTGCTGAGCCACAGCAACGCGTGGCCGGGTACAGCTAGTATATTATATATATATATATATATATATATATATATATATATATATATATATATATATATATATATATATATGTATATATATATATATATATATATATATATATATATATATATAATGTCGAACCTAGTAGCCAAAACGCACTTCTCAGCCTACTATGCAAGGCCCGATTTGCCTAATAAGCCAAGTTCTCATGAATTAGTTTTTTCGACTACCTAACCTATAAAGATAGGTTAGGTAGGGTTGGTTAGGTTGAGTCATATATCTACGTTAATTTTAACTCCAATAAAAAAAATTGACCTCATACATAATGAAATGGGTAGCTTTATCATTTCATAAGAAAAAAATAGAGAAAATATATTAATTCAGGAAAACTTGGCTTATTAGGCAAATCGGGCCTTGCATTGTAGGCTGAGAAGTGCATTCTGGCTACTAGGTACAACATAATATATATATATATATATATATATATATATATATATATATATATATATATATATATATATATATATATATATATATACATATATATATATATATATATGTATATATATATACATATATATATATATATATATATATATATATATAAGAACGCACTTTTTGGCCTACTATGCAAGGCCCGATTTGCCTAATAAGCCAAGTTTTCCTGAATTAATATATTTTCTCAATTTTTTTTCTTATGAAATGATAAAGCTACCCATTTCATTATGTATGAGGTCAATTTTTTTTTATTGGAGTTAAAATTAATGTAGATATATGACCGAACCTAACCAACCCTACCTAACCTAACCTAACCTATCTTTATAGGTTAGGTTAGGTTAGGTAGCCGAAAAACTTAGGTTAGGTTAGGTTAGGTAGGTTAGGTATTCGAAAAACAATTAATTCGTGAAAACTTGGCTTATTAGGCAAATCGGGCCTTGCATAGTAGGCTGAGAAGTGAGTTCTGGCTACTAGGTACGACATATATATATATATATATATATATATATATATATATATATATATATATATATATATATATATATATATATATATATTAGTATATTTTGGTAGATGTCTTTCCTGTAGACATATATTATTAAATATGACCGAGAAAGTTAGATTAATAATTCTAACACGAATTTTCTCGATCTTTCTTATCTTTCTATTCACTGTTGATGGTAATTGAAAAATCAATTCTCCAAAATTCATTTTTATTTCTAGTCTGACGCGACACTTGAACGCGTTTTGTAATAACTTATTACATTTTCAAAGACTTTTAGTTTACACACACACAACTATTACCTGCAAACACTAAACAGAGTTCTTACTATGCTATGATTTAAACAGCTTTCATTTTTCATTTTATATCCGCATTTTGGGTGAGGTGATATGTTACAACAGTTTTGGATGAGTAAGTAAGTAATTATCAAAAGAAGGCACCAAACCGGAAAGGCTATGTAGCACCATCAAATGCGCAAAATAATCAGAGGGCGCTAAATATCACCAAGGATGCCAATACGAGAACAAAAACGCATAAGGCGAACGATATCAAAAGTATCCGAGTCACCAAGAATTCTATTGAGGGACAGGTGACCGCGAGGGGCAGTCGGAAAGCAAGACACACGCTCGTCCTGGAAGTCAGGACATTCAAGAAGGACATGAACGACCGTAAGAGGGACAATGCAACTAGGACAATAAGGAGCAGGGCGGCGCTCCATCAAGTGACCATGGGTTAAGCGAGTATGGCCAAGTAAGTAAGTAATTATCAAAAGAAGGCACCAAACCGGGAAGGCTATGTAGCACCATCAAATACGCAAAATAATCAGAGGGCGCTAAATATCACCAAGGAGGCCAATACGAGAACAAAAACGCATAAGGCGAACGATATCAAAAGTATCCGAGTCACCAAGAATTCTATCAGGGGACAGGTGACCGCGAGGGGCGGTCGGAAAGCAAGACACACGCTCGTCCTGGAAGTCAGGACATTCAAGAAGGACATGCACGACCGTAAGAGGGACAATGCAACTAGGACAATAAGGAGCAGGGCGGCGCTCCATCAAGTGACCATGGGTTAAGCGAGTATGGCAATACGCAACCTCGCCAGAGCTGTTTCCCACCGCCGGTTACGATGGAAGGAGGACGGCCACGAGGAAACACAACATTTAAGAGTACGAAGCTTGTTACCAGTAACAGACAACCAAGAAGCCTGCCAACGGGTAAGGACTGAGGAATGGATAACCGGGTAAAAGTCGGAATACGGAATGCCTTTACGAGAGATGGGACAAGAGCGGACAGCTTCCTTGGCGGCAGCATCCGCACGCTCATTTAAAGACACACCAATATGGCTGGGAACCCAACAAAACTCAACCGACTTAAATTTACTGTGAACAAGAAACAGCCAATGCTGGATCTCGACAACTACTGGATGGACCGGATTAAAGGACCCGAGAGCCATGAGGGCACTACGAGAGTCAACAACAACTACAAAGGAAGACTGACAACGAGAAAGCAGGAGACGAAGAGCATAGAGAATAGCATTCTGTTCCGCTGTAAAGATGCTAGTCTCCGGAGGTAAGCGACACACATGAGTGCGATCAGGAAAAACAACAGAGTAGCCAACACCGTCCGCCGACTTAGACCCATCGGTGAAGACAGAAACGGAGCGGGAGTGAGAAGAAAAGTGCTCAAGGAAAAGGCGTTTTAGAAACGTAGGAGGGGTAAAAGCTTTAGTGATACGGGTCAAGGAAGTACAAAACCGCGGAAGAGGGACTCTCCACGGGGGCAAAGAAGGAACAATACGAGGAGAAACATTAGAAATACGAACGGAAAGAGAATCCTGGAGGCGAGATAACCGGGCAGAAAGAGGCAGGTGGTGAAGATGAACAGGAACCGCAGGAGGGGTAAAAGTTAAAGCACGGCAGAGGCGAGAGGAAGGATGTTGTAAGGACCGCGCAAGATAGCGAAGACAGTAGCGATCACGGCGGTCCTGGAGAGACAGGAAGCCTGTGTCAGTAGCGATCACGGCGGTCCTGGAGAGACAGGAAGCCAGTGTCAACATACAAGCTAAGGACGGGAGTCGAACGAAAGGCACCAGAACTGAGTCGCAACCCAGTATGGTGCAAAGCATCAAGACGGCAAAGAGTAGAAGGAGAAGCAGACGAGAAAGCAGGGCAACCATAATCGAGCTTAGACAGGACAAGAGAGGAATGTAAAGCAAGGAGAGTGCGCCTATCTGCCCCCCAAGAAGTATGGGACAAGACCCGAAGGAGGGTAAGGGCCTTAGAGCACTCAACACGGAGGTAAGAGATATGGGGAGACCAAGACAAACGAGTGTCAAGGAATAACCCCAAAAGCTTCGCGGAATCTTTGTATTCAAGGGGATGACCATAAAGTGACAAAGAGGGACTAACAACAACCCGTTTCCGCATAACAGTCATGGCATAAGTCTTAGAAGTAGAGAACTTGAAGCCATGATCGGTGGCCCAAGACGACACGGCATCAATTGCAAGTTGAAGCCGGCGCTGAAGGAGAGGCGAATCATCACCCTGACAGCAAAGGGTAAGATCATCGACATAGAGAGCGGAGAAGACACCAGAAGGAAGAGAGGAAAGAAGACCATTGAGGGCAACCAGAAAAAGAGTAGTGCTCAAAACACTACCCTGGGGCACACCTTCGTATTGCTGAAAAGAGGCAGAGAGCGCGGTACCAAGGTGCACCCGAAAGGAACGACGAGAGAGGAAGCTGCGGAGAAAGAGAGGGAGATGACCACGAAGGCCAAAAGAATGAAGTTGAGATAGAATATGATATCGCCAAGTGGTGTCGTAAGCCTTTTCCAGGTCAAAAAGGACGCCAACAACGGAGGTCTTCGCAGCAAAAGCAGTACGAATATAGACCTCCAAGTTCACCAGGACATCTGTCGTGCTGCGGCACTTGCGGAAACCAAATTGAGAAGGGGAGAGGAGGTGATGGTGTTCCAGGAACCACATCAGACGAACGTTAACCATACGTTCAAAGAGTTTGCAGACCCAACTTGTAAGAGCAACAGGGCGAAAGTCCTTAGGGGAAGTACCCAGAGACCCCGGTTTGCGAACAGGGAGGACAACGGCATCGAGCCACTCCTCAGGGACTGACGACGACTCCCAGATCCGATTATACAGACTCAGTAAATACTGAGACGTGCACGGAGGGAGATGGCGAAGCATCTCATAATGAATACCATCGGAGCCCGCCGCCGTAGAACCGCAGAGGGCCAGGGCAGAACGAAGTTCAGAGAGAGAGAAGGGATCATTATAGGGAAGTTGAAGACGAGTGCAGAAATCTAAAGGACGAGACTCAAGGACAGGTTTACGAAGAAGAAAAGATTGGGGAAGATGAAGACCAGAGCTAACAGAAGAAAAGTGGGAACCCAGTACTGAAGCGACCTGTAACGGGTCCGCCACAAGAGTATCATGAGAGTGAAGGACCGGTGAAACATCGGGAACGAATTTACCCGCTATCTTGCGGATACGCTTCCAGATCTGGGCAAGAGGAGTTTCTGACGTAATTGTTGAGACATACGATGCCCAACATTCACGTTTAGCCGTACGGATGGCCCTACGGGCCACCGCACTCGCTTTCCGAAAGAAAAGAAAAGAATCGGTCGTCTGCCTACGGCGGTGCCTCTTCCAGGCTGCACACTTACAGCGGACAGCCCGAGCACAGTCCGCATTCCACCAGAGAACGCACTTCCGTGGACCCCGAGAGGAAGAGCGAGGGATAGAGCAGAGGGCAGCGTTGAAGACAGTGTCATGAAAAAGGAGGAGAGCGCGAGAGAGAGGCAGAAGGGAGAGGTTAGAGAGAGTAGCACTGAGGGTAAATAGGGTCCAGTCCGCCTTAGCAAACTGCCACCTAGGGAAAGAGAGGGAAGGGCGAAAAGAGAAAAAAGAAACAAGGATGGGGAAATGATCACTTCCATGGAGGTCATCAAGAACTTGCCGCGTGAAATCTAAGTAAAGAGAAGAAGAGCAGAGAGAAAGATCAAGACAAGAAAGGGTGCGAGTCCGAGAGTCCAAATGAGTGGGCTCACCAGAATTCAGAAGAGACAGGGAAGACGAGAGGATAAACGGCTCAAGAAGGCGATCCCGGGTGTTCGTCAGAACATCACCCCAAAGAGAATGACGTCAATTGAAATCTCCCAGCAGGAGCACAGGCTCTGGCACAGAGTCCAGTAAATGTTTCAGATCAGGAAGAGAAAGCGGGACACTCGGGGGGAGATAAATGGATCAAACAGTGTACCATTTCCCCACAAAGATACGAGCAGCAGAACAATGGAGAGGCGAAGGAAAAGGAAGGGGACAAAGGGAACATCAGAGCGAATCAGGAGAGCAGAAGAGTTAGGAGCCCCAGCAACAGCTGGGGGGGGGGGAAGAGAGAAAGGAATAGCCACGAAAGCGACCAGGACGAGCACCAAGCATCGGCGCCTGGAGACAGACACAAATGGGCGAAAACTGCGAAATCAGAAGTTGGAGTTCGAGGAAATTGGCGTAATAACCACGAACGTTCCATTGATGAATAGACATCGACGGGAAGAGAAAGGACAACAACAGAGAACAAGGAAGAAACAAAGGCGAAAGAGCAACACAGCACGTTAAAGATGATCAGGGTCAGCAAAGTCAGGGTTAGGGGGGAGCAAATACGGAGAACAGACTAGAGGTGGGCGGGCGGAGTCCAGAGGAGGAGACAACGGAGAGGAGCAATCAAGGACAGCAGTAGAAAGAGGGGAGTGCACCTCAGTAAGGGCAGCAACCGAGAGGGAAGCAGGGGCCAAAGAAACCTCCATAGCAGGAACAGGGGGCGCAACCACCAAAACGGGAGGGGAAGGAGCAATAGAGTCAGTAGTAGGAGCCGAGGAAGAGAGCAAAGCCTTCTTACCCGCCTAAGAGGAGGAAAGAGACCGGTGTCCCAGCAACTACGTACCGGGCAACGGATTCCAGCGTCTCAACAGAAGCAGCTGAACGAGAGCACACACTATGGCCGTTAGGAGAGCGATGGACATCAGCCCACACCGACAGGCGGCGGGGTGAGTCAATAGATGGAGGAGAAGGATGGGGAGAAGGATGGGAAGGAGGATCGGAGGAAGACGAGGAAGAAGACACAGGAGACATGACAGACCGGGTAGAAAGAAGGGGATCCCCAGACAGAGGATCAGGAGGGGGACCTTTCGGGACAGAACTCAAAGGAACAGAGAAGGGGGCAGTGGGCGTATCAGGGTCCAAGGACCGGAAACGGTTGAGAG
>NC_091182.1:11059535-11099535 GCF_040958095.1 Procambarus clarkii | reverse complement strand
TGAGAAGGGAAGAGGTAATGGTGTTCCAAGAACATCAGACAAACGTTAACCATACGTTTAAAAAATTTGCAGACAACTTGTGAGAGCAATAGAGCGAAAGTCCTTAGGGATGTTCCCAGAGACCCTGGTTTGCTGATAGGGAGGATAATGGCATCGAGCTAGTCCTCAGGGACTGACGACGACTCCCAGATCCGATTATACAGACTCAGTAAATACCGAGACGTTCACGGAGGGAGATTGCGAAGCATCTCATAATGAATGCCATCGGAGCCCACCGCCGTAGAACCGCACAGGGCCAGGGCAGACCGAAGTTGAGAGAGAGAAAAAAGGGATCGTTATAGGGAAGTCGAAGACGAGTACAGAAATCCAAAGGACAAGATTCAAAGACAGGTTTACGAAGAAAAGATTGGGGAAGATGAAAACCAGAGCTAACAATAAAAGTGGGAACCGAGTTAGGTAGCGACCTGCAACTCATCCGCCACAAAGAGTACCACGGAGGTGAAAGACCAGCGAGACATTGGGAACGAACTTACCCTCTATCTTGTGGATACGCTTCTAGATCTGCGGCAAAGTTGTGTCGGACGTAA
This sequence comes from Procambarus clarkii, assembly GCF_040958095.1. Classification (NCBI taxonomy): domain Eukaryota; kingdom Metazoa; phylum Arthropoda; class Malacostraca; order Decapoda; family Cambaridae; genus Procambarus; species Procambarus clarkii. The sequence continues at coordinate 11,098,948 of NC_091182.1, read as the reverse complement.
TGGTGGAGACACAAGACGCCCAACATATAGTCGTATGGACGGTCCTATGGGCCACTGCACTCGCCTTCCAAAATAAAAAAAAGAATCGGCCGGCTGCCGGCGGCGGTCTCTTCCAGGCTGCACGCTTACAGTGGACAGCCTGAGCACAGTCTGTATTCCACCAGGGAACGCACTTCCTTGTGCCCCGAGAGGAAGAGCGAGTAATAGTGGAGGGCAGCGTCGAAACCAGTGTCATGAAAAAGGAGGAGAGCGAGGGAGAGGCAAAAGGGAGAGGTCAGAGAGTAGCACTGAGGGGTAAGTAGGTTCCAGTCTGCCTTGGCAAACTGCCACCTAGGGTTGGAGAGGGAGTGTGTGAAAAGAGAAATGTAACAAGGATGGGGAAATGGTCACTGCCATGGAGGTCATCAAGAACCTGCCACGTGAAACCTAAGTAAAGAGAAGACGAGCAAAGAGAGAGATCAAGACAGGAAAGGGTTCGACTCCGAGAGTCCAAATGCATGGGCTAACCAGAATTCAGGAGACAGGGATTTAGAGAGGATGAACGGCTCAAGAAGGCGACCCCAGGCATTCATCAGAACATCACCCCCAAAGGGAATCACGACAATTGAAATCACCTAGCAGGAGCACATGCTCCGGCAAGGAGTCCAGTAGGTTTTTCAAATCGGGTAGAGAAAGCAGGACACTTGGGGGAGATGAATGGAACAAACGGTGTACCATTTCCTCACAAAGATACGAGCAGCAGAGCAATGGAGAGGCGAAGGAAAAAGTAAGGAGACAAAGGGAACATCAGAGCGAATCAAGATAGCAGAAGAGTTAGGGGCCCAAGCAACAGCTAGGGGGGGGGGGGAGAAAGTTATAGCCACGAAAGCGACCAAGCATCAGCTCCTGGAGACAGACACAAAGGGGCGAAAACAGCAAAATCAGGAGCTGGAGATGAGGAAATTTGCGTAATAGCCACGAACGTTCCATTGAAGAACGGACATCGACGAGAAGAGGAAGGACAGCAACAAAGAACAGCGAAGAAACAAAGGCGAAAAGGACACACACAACGTTAAAGAAGCGCAGGATCAGGATCAGCGCAGTTAGGATTAGGGGGCATGGGTAAACTGAGCAAAGGAGGGAAGGAAGCTCGAGGACCGACCAGAGGCGGATTAGCAGGGTCCGGAGGAGGAAGAGGGGGGGATAACCGAGGGTCAAAGACACCAGTAGGAGGGACAGAAACAAGGCGATGCACTTCAGCAAGGGCACCAACCGAGAGGGAAGCAGGGGCCAAAGAGACCTCCATAGCAAGAACAGAGCGGAACCACCGAAACAGGAGGTGACGGAGCGAGAGAGTCAGAAGTAGGGGGCGAGGAAGAAAGCAAAGCTTATTTACCCGCTGGGGAGGAGGAAGGAGAGGAGCCAGGCTTACGCTTTTGACTGAGACAGGTGTCCCAGCAACTACGTACTGAGCAACAGATTCCAGCGTCTTAACAAAAGCTGAACGAGAGCATACATGACGGCCGTTGGGAGAGCGACAGACATCAGCCTGTACCGACAGGCTGATGTCGACAAGACATCACGACTGCTGACAAGAATGAGTGGAGGGGATGAACCAGCCTTGCTTGATCTGATATTTACCCTAAATGAGTCGGATATAAGGGAAGTTAAGTTGGAAGCCCCCTTGGGAATGAGTGATCATAGTGTATTGAGCTTTGAGTACCTGGTTGAGCTGGGAATTATCACCCCCAAAAAAGAACTGGGAACCAAAGGGCTGGCGTACCGAAAGGGAAACTATGAGGAAATGAATAAATTCCTATGGGATATACATTGGGACACAGAACTCGGAACCAAGTCTGTACAAGTCATGATGGACTATGTCACCCAAAAGATGTCAGGAGGCTGTAAGCAGGTTTGTCCCAGCCCGACAGGAAAAAACAGAGAAGCAAAGGAAGAATCCGTGGTTTAATAAGGAATGTATGAAAGCAAAGGAGCAGAACAAAAGGGAATGGAGGAACTTCCGTAATAACAGAACACCAGAAAGTAGAGAGAGATACCAGAGAACCAGGAACGAGTATGTCAGTGTGAGGAGAGCAGCTGAGAAAAGGTATGAAAATGATATAGCTAATAAAGCCAAGACCGAACCCAAGCTACTACACAGTCACATCAGGAGGAAGACAACAGTGAAGGAACAGGTGATGAAACTTAGGGTGGGCGAGGACAGGTACACAGAATGACAAAGAGGTGTGTGAAGAACTCAACAAAAGGTTCCAGGAGGTCTTTACAATAGAACAGGGAGATGTCGCGGCGCTAGAAGAGGTGGCAGCAAACCAGGTGACCTTGGATAGGTTCGAAATTACAAGAGATGAGGTCAAGAAGCACCTATTGGAGCTGGATGTGAGAAAAGCTGTTGGGCCGGATGGAATCTCGCCATGGGTATTGAAAGTGTGCAGGAGCACTTTGACAGTACCCCATAAAAGGTTGATGCATAAGCTAGAGAAACAGGCAGGAGTAACTGGTAGGGCGCTCCAGTGGATAAGGGAGTACCTAAACAACAGGAAGCAGAGAGTTATAGTGAGGGGTGAGACCTCAGACTGGCATGAAGTCACCAGTGGAGTCCCACAGGGCTCTGTACTTGGACCTATCCTGTTTCTGATATACGTAAATGATCTCCCAGAGGGTATAGACTCCTTCCTCTCAATGTTTGCTGACTACGCCAAAATTATGAGAAGGATTAAGACAGAGGAGGACAGCTTGAGGCTTCAAGGAGACCTGGACAAGCTGCAGGAATGGTCGAACAAATGGCTGTTAGAGTTTAATCCATACAAATGTAATGTAATGAAGATAGGGGTAGGAAGCAGGAGACCAGATACAAGGTATCACTTGGGAGATGAAATACTTCAAGAGTCCGAGAGAGGGAAAGACCTGGGGGTTGATATCACGCCAGACCTGTCCCCTGCTGCTCATATCAAGAGGATAACAGCAGCATCATATGCCAGGTTGGCTAACATAAGAACGGCCTTTAGAAACTTGTGTAAGGAATCTTTCAGAACATTATATACCACATATGTCAGACCAATCCTGGAGTATGCGGCACCAGCATGGAGTCCATATCTAGTCAAGCATAAGACTAAACTGGAAAAGGTTCAAAGGTTTGCCACCAGACTAGTACCCGAGCTGAGAGGTATGAGCTACGAGGAGAGACTACGGGAATTAAACCTCACTTCGTTGGAAGACAGAAGAGTTAGGGGGGACATGATCACCACATTCAAGATCCTCAAGGGAATTGACAGGGTTGATAAAGACAGGCTGTTTAACACAAGGGGCACACGCACTAGGGGACACAGGTGGAAACCGAGTGCCCAAATGAGCCACAGAGATATTAGAAAACTTTTTTAGTGCAAGAGTGGTTGACAAATGGAATGCATTAGGAAGTGATGTGGTGGAGGCCGACTCCATACACAGTTTCAAGTGTAGATATGATAGAGCCCAATAGGCTCAGGAACCTGTACACCTGTTGATTGACAGTTGAGAGGCGGGACCAAAGAGCCAGAGCTCAACCCCCGCAAGCACAACTAGGCGAGTACAACTAGGCGAGTACAGGCGGCGTTTAGAGCCAATACACGGAGTAGAAGGATGGGAAGGAGGATTGGAGGGAGACGAGGAAGATGACACAGGAGACATGACAGACCGGGCAGAAAGGGAAACCCCAGATAGAAGACCAGCAGGGGGGACCCTTGGGGACAGCACTCAAAGGAACAAAGGAAGGGGCAGTGGGCGCATCAGGGTCAAAGGCCTGGAAACGGTTATGAGTGAGGAAGGTGGGAAGGACAGGAGAGGAAGAGCACAACTTGCGAGCATAAGAGACGTTAGCTTAAGGTGGGAGCCGACGAACCTGGCGTCTGGCCTCGGGAAAAGAAACTCTCCCAGTGCTATACGTCGAGGACAGCTGCCTCAAGCTTGTAATGTATACACGCACGGGAGAAGGTAGAATGGGCCTCACCGCAATTGAGGCAGCGAGCCTGGGAAGAAGTGCACTCCGACTTGGTGACCTTCGCCCCCACACAAAGGACAGTTCCAGAGCAGCGGAGGGCACCATGCCCAAACCTCCTGCACTTTTTACAGAGTCGAGGAGAGGGAATGTGCTCTTTGACAGAGCACCTGGCACCAGGAAGAATGACAGAAGGTGGAAGGGGCCCTACCATCAAAGGTAATCTGCACAACCCGAAGGGGTTGACAGAGGTCAAAGGAGGAGCAAGGTAGGATCCCAACGCAGCAGGGCCTACAGAGCCCGGTCTTCCAACACAGTCCGACTCTGGGGTTTGGTCGCCCACCCCTCGAGCCTGAGGAAGTAAAAGAGGAACAGAATGCTACACAAGTACGAAAGGGAAACTCATTCATGAATGTGCCCCCATACCCACAATTAGAGGCAGGACACCCAACAAGAAGCTATCGCCGATCTTGCCGGGGCCTCCTAGGGGTGCGTCGTGAGTATACGCCCCACAAACGCCACCTTAATAACCGTCAGTCCGTCGAGATCGGGGTTCAGTTACGAAAGGAGGATCGACAATAAAAGGTTCCCCTCGCTCGCGACGTCGGGTACTACGGGTGCAAGAGTATTCCTCCTCAAGCACCAGGGTGTCAAAATAGAAAACCTCCAAAAGAATAACCAAAACAAGCAAAAATTCGGCAGGAAACAAGATAGGAGAAGAGGGGGAGAAAAACTGAATTGGAAGGAAAAGTTAAAGTCGTTCAGCACAATTAGAGAAGATGCAGCAGCAGGAGCACAAGGCTACAGAAGGACGGAAGACCGTCCCAAGTAGCATCACACTCCGGCAGCCGCCCAATTGTCATTTAAATAATTCAGTTGGATGGAAACAAAGATTCGATTCCTGGATTAAAATATTTTATTTTCATCTACGATGATTTATGAACTAAATATCTTTCATTAAAAGAAAGTTTAAAAATTGTGGCATTGGAAAGATAAAAATGGGAAGTATTATATCCCAACATTAAAATTATATATTCGTCTATAAAATTATTGTGTGGTATGACAAGCTTCTACATCACTTCATTTTTAACCCATCACTAAAATATTGTGGATTACAATTTGTCCGTATCATATTCCCACATAGCCCTCATTATGCACCACCCTGTGAGCGATCATTTGTTCAATTTGTTCGAATCTTTCCCCACACTCTGGACACTCATGGGGGACATTTCTGTTATGCACCATCCTGTGAATCAGCATGTCTGTAATGCGACCAAATCTTTCCTCACAATCAGGGCACTTGTAAGGTCTATCACTCTCGTGCACCAACCTGTGAGTTGTCATATTTTCATGTGTATCGAATCTTTCCCCACACTCTGGACACTCATGGGGAACATTTCTGTTATGCACCATCCTGTGAATCAGCATGTCTGTAAGGCGACTAAATTTCTCTTCACAATCAGGGCACTTGTAAGGCTTATCAACCGCATGAGCCATCTCCTTATATTACAAGTGCAGAAAATTCCTAGTATTGAAGCCTGTAGATGTTGCTGCTTGGGGAAGCAATCTCTAGGAGTAAATTTGAAGGCAGAATATCCTGCAGGAGAAGGAGAGGGATTAGAATTATTTGGTAGTCATTTGAAGCGAAATAATGGGTTTCTGGTTTTTCTATTGTGTGGTATAACAGGAGTAGAGTGCATATAGGCTGCGTGTGTGTGGTACTCTATACATATTGGGCAGACAGAAATGAGGTACTAATTTCCGATTGTACTTCTACAGGCAGATCATAACACCTATTGCCATTTATCTAGTGGTCTTTTCATGCTGCATATTCTAGAGAGACTACACTGCTGCTGGAAAGATTTACCCTACTTTAAAAAGCTTATAATTTGATTCTCCTATTTGAGGAAATTTACTTTCATTCAAGTAGAACTACGTATCTATTGTAGAATAAAAAAGTTACAAATTCAAAAACTAAATTTATTAGTCGTGGACAAGGGAATTATCCATCACATTAATATCTACGACAATTTGTCAACAACACACTTCAACTAAATCAAATAAATTTTATTAGCAGTAGGGCACCCTTGCACCAACACAAGTGTCTGAAGGCATCTGTCTGGAGAAAGTGGTAAGACATCACAACAACATAGCCCTTTGGATGGATAAGGATTAGAGATGGGACGGGGGGGGAGGGGGGCTGGTTTTGTATGGTACTCTTTAGCTAGGATAAGAGCTACTCGAGTAGTCATGAAAGGCGTCAAGCCAGGGAGACTTGGCACCATCAGTGTCGCTGGATATTCAAAAGGCATTAAAGATCAAGAAACCAATACAAGAACCAAGGGCAACCTCTGGCCAGGATCACTAAAGTTACACCCGATGACGGCAGAGGAAAGCGCAGGATGGACAGAAGGCTTCTTACCCATTGGGGAGAAGAGAGGTACTAGGTCTTTGCTTCTGACCGTCAGACCATTACCGATGTACTGTGCATCGACAAATAGTCCCTGGCTTATTCATGGAAGTCTTCAAGACCCCAAATAGTCACAACATGGTGCGGGATAACAGTGCCAATGCTGGTATTCAGCAAGTTATTTCTTCGACACCCAACCCAGGGCACAGTAGTATGCACGACCTACTAGAAGGGAGGTACAACCTTCCAAATCTTAATAAACCCGAGAACCTGCAGTCAACTATGAGTCCATGGATATCCACATCAGGGAAGGTAATGCTGTCGGGACAAAAATATATAATGTTTAGGGCCATGAAGTGCAGCAGAACAAATCGTGGAATGAAGCAAGAAGTGAACATGTCCATGTATTGAGGAGGAAGGGGTGGGGGGAGACGTTGCTAAGGACCCCCCCCCCCCCCCCCAACGACGGTGACTGGGTGAAAGTGCGCAATTACAATTGAACGAGCCACACCACGGCACGAAATAAGTCACCACGAGACGAGTGGAGCGCAACCCAACCATGTAAACAGGATGGTTAACGGGGAAGGCAGAACGCGGGTAATCAAGAGGAAAGCCGGATCTGTACCAAACTTAGCCAGGGCTATGGATTCCGTCCTTATATTACAGTCTAACTGACGTAGTCATCTGAAAGCTTTAACCTGTGAAAGAATCAAAAGTGCCTGAAACGAATATGAAAGTGTTGTCCAGGATACCCCCTACACCCACCCTGCAACTACAGAACAGGCAGCCCCACAAAACACTGCTATCGTAGTGGTGTGCATCCTGGATATACACCGCTCAGTCGTTACCTTTAGAACCGTTAGTTTCTGTCGAGTTCAGCAACGAAGACCATTTGACAAAAAAACCCTCCCTCCAACACGTCAGGTACTCCATTTCTAAAGACGAGAGTGCCGTTTAAACTCTCCCTCGAACAAAATGAGGCAAACCAAAGAGTTTTCGAAGTCTGAAGGAGTCGGCAGGAAGTAACCATAACGTAGAAGAGGTAGAGAGAAAAGTAACAGGCGGAAGAGAAATATGGATCAAGAAAATTGTTTAGAAGGTTGGAGGAACAAGGCTAAAAATTAGAAGTTTAAACGCCAGCTCATTGAGCATCACCAACAGCTAGCCACAAAGCTCCCTTGCGCCGACAACGGGCTAGATATCGTTGGGGGATACTGCCAGGGAGTGTTAAAGGATTTCTTCTTGATAGAACGTTTAAAACAATTTTCTTCAATAGATAAATATTGTTCCAAGTAAACCAGGATATCAGTCGTGGGGAGGAACTTCCAAAGTCTAGGAAGGGAAGGGAAAGGGGGGGGGGGGGGGGAGGAGGTGCCAAAGACTTTACGCGCTCCTGCTTTCGAGAAGAAATTACCAAAAGGTGCCACCAAGCCAGTGAGTATGTATATTATACAGTTTGACAGGGTACAGATGCAACTGGTCATGGCAATTCTATAACTAGTACAATAACTTTTGTACCGGATAGGACTACGGAAGATTCACATCAAGTACCGTCTTTAAAAGCACAATAGCCGCCAAGAAACTTTATTCGGGGATCAAGGTATTAGTACACTAACAGTACTATTTACACTAAGATGCTGACCTGGAGATCGTGCAGAGGTACATTTTTTTTATAAAATCAATTCAGTAATCCATCCAAGTTGGGAATGTTAACGGTTTTTTGAAACCATGCGAGTTTATGCGAGCATTTTTTTTTTATATATAACTAGCTGTATCCGGTAATGCATTTGTGGCTCAGCAACGCATGTGTGTTTTATTCCTCACTCTCCACCTCCCAACTATTCCCCACTCACTTTTCCGAAATGATCTGTAGTTCACTGAAGTAAGAAAGTTAAACTAAATGAAAATCAATGAAAATATTAAACTACTCTTTAAATAAATGGTATGGTAAACAGAACTATTGACATGCACCGTCAGAAAATAATTCAATCAAAATAAAAGCTAAATCTATGCAAGTTCTATTTATCAATGCAATGGGAAACACCGAAATGCAATCTTAACATTTAGTATAGTGGGAGTGTTGCTATTTTGTGCAACAGATGGCACCATTTAAAAAAAAAAAAAAAAGTTTTTACCCGTTACAGGTGTGGCATGTATATAGTAGGTATGTGAAAGACACGCGCTTACTCTAATGCAACGTTGTGTCAAAATTTCAAAGCAATCTGACAAACTTTTTACCGATTAAACATTTTGAACAAACGAAGAGATTTTTATTTATATAGATTTTATAGCAACACAAACCAGCACACCACACAAAGGCATATTAGTCACTTCTCACTTCCCCTGCAAAGTAGCTACCTTAAAAAAGGCAAAGGCAGTAGTTAGGCAAAGTGACATCAGTCAATTTTATTTTTCGAACTCGTTATTTTGTAAATAATGGACATGATTACACATCTTTCGGTTTTAAAGGGAACTTCTTAAAACTACCTTCCAGGGTTACCCGATAAATTTGGTTGCTATTTATGTCTAGACTACATGCAGCGGCATAAAACAGTTTGGCACATCTGGCCACCAACAAGTAGACCTAGTCAGAGCGAGTAAAGTTGGGCTATTTATTACCAGAACGATCAACCGATAGCCCAGCTGCCTGAAAATGAAGACAGGGAAAACTATTCTACAAGTATTTAAATCTTTGAAGTAACTAAAGTGAGTGACAAAAGCAAAAATAGTGGGGTTCCATCATAGGACTTTCAAGGTTGACGTGAGGGAAGCGAAAGTTTATTATTGTCAAAACCTGAATGTTTTTATGGTGGCCGACATTGGCAGCAATAATGAAACCACAGACAGGTGCAATAAAAAATTACAAACAATATTCATGATCATTGTTGGGACAATGGTGGGGAGGAAGAAATACGGAAGTAGTTTACGGCATGCTCACAGCCCGAGCAACGTGAATTTTATTGCTTATCAAACATTTCAGTACTATTGGAAGCACCGCGTGCGACGAAGTAAAAGCAGAAACAAGTAAAACGGAGATAGAATGCTGGACAGTCGAGATTAAGAACGTTAACCTTTATTATTAAAAGTTATTCAGTCTATCGTCAGAACAATTCTGAGGAACCAAACACTAGTTAAAACAAAATCAGCGGATTGAGACCAAGACCATCTATCCCCCCATGTGTAATATCTACAGTGCGTGAGGAGCCTGTTAACCAGATTGAAAACATGTCGAAGTACAGAGAGAAGGATGAAGACTAAAGTGCGGGTTCAGAATACACGAGTATTCCTCCCTTTTTAAATACAAATGATAAGCATGTAGAAAGCTTAAGCAAAGGAATCTAGAATTTAGTTTTTGTATATGAAGATTACCTCAAGATTATTATTGTTGTTGTTCAGATTTTACAAAAGGCAATAGAAAAAAAAAGTTAGAGACAAAAGGTAATTATGAGAGCACTAAGCTAGTATGAATATATTATACAATATATATAAATATATATATATATATTAGGCTAATATATGCAAGAAAATTTAAAGCGATACATACAAGACTACCGTTTGATACATTAGAATAATATTAGAATTTATGATGCAAGTTTGAGGAGAATGAGAGCAACATTCCAAATTAAGACTAGTACTAGGATAAGGTTTAATAAAAGAAATCTTGATACAAGAGGATATTGAATGGACAAAAACTATAGCATAAAGAAGTGGATCGGCGAGAATAGGGTCCGGTAGAATAGATGTTAAGAGGAGATCTAAATCAGAGATCAAACATACCTTTTCACAGGCACGGGTGCAGTGGTGGTGGTTGGGGTCTGAAGTAACCGATTACGAAGATTGGCGGTTTCCCCAACAGTGACTGGGCCAAACTAACAAGTGACAGAATAACAGTGGTCAGAGAGGCGCCTTCTGTCCTGTGGAGGAAGGAGACAATTGTTTATATGTTATGCTGTAAGGAAGAGGCTCAGTTGCGTCTGTAGCAACAATGCATTAAGAGATGTTCCAGGAGATTCAGTCACTGGAAAATTTAAAACATACGACAGCATTACCTGTTGCCAGGAGGTTAATGAGATGACTAATCCATAGAGAAGGAAAGAAGATTGGAAGATTGTTCGACAGGTGTCTAGTATATTGGTTCAAGTAGGAAGGCCTCTAGAAGTTACGTGGGTGTCAGGATTGGAGTCTAGGAAAGAGTGGGGTTAGGTAATTCTACATTAGGTCTCTGGAGGGAAGTTTCTGTTTATCAGGAAGCGAATACTGGGAGAGGCTTTTGTCAAGGTTGTTCGTAAATATGTTTACTGGACAGCTCCTATACCCTCATAATAAAGCGAGTAATAAACTAATGTTTTCCGGCAGGAGATGCAAAATTTTCATAAGGGCGAAAACGGTAATCTATGTACGGACATTCACAAAGTCTGAAATTTTTTACAAGTCAAATCCAACACCTTGGAACAGGTTATCACTGGCCAAATCAACTGCCCGAAACTATGCGTGTTGGTGGCTTTAGAATAATGTACGTACAGATTCTCTAATCCTGCCAACGCATTGTACCCAACCTTTTTTTTTTTTTTTTTTTTTTTTTTTTTTTAAACTAAATTTGTTTATTCCCACTATACTCAAGACTACTTCATCCTTTCCTTCATTATATGAAATTTTTAGTCATACGTTTACAAAAAAATTATATAAAAGAAAAAAAAAAAGTGTTGGCCAATTAATTAAATAATGAGGGCTGTACTAGGGTAATAGTCATACTGTATGCTCACGTTGTCAACGTTAACAAATTAAATTAAAAAGCTTTGAAAATACTATTTCCCTCAAAAATAACTTTGTAGTCTAAAGTGTACATTGGTTATTGGTGTAGCAAAAATAAGAATCTTATACAATTCTTGCAAACTAAAATTCAGTACTAATCTTCAATTCCAAGTCAATCTTTGTCCCACCTCTGAATGAAAATACACAAATAGCTATATTAACGAATATGCAAATCAGCACACACAATATTACCATAAACACTACGGTAACAACAGACCCCACGGTAAGATAAATCATAGATCATGCATAACGACTAACCAACTCGCTAAGAAGAATCTATAAACACATAGTAAACACCACCTTACTTAAAACAATGAGGATGCTGCTCATTGGTGAAACACAGATGAACTGACAAACACTGAACAGCTTGCCACCACGTCGCTTCCCACACGAACATTACGAAAGAACGACAGGAAATTTCTAAGTGAAATTAAAAGAAACACACGGACACATAAAGAGATGCAAGATACCAGCAAAATAGCGCCCTCTATTGTCTAGAAGGTGAGGAACAGAAGCAGTGAAAGAGAACGAGGGAGGGGGGTAAGCAAAAATATTATGAGAAATGGATTTTCCAATATGTTGAGTGTTTTGTATATATGTAACATTTTCAGTTTATTCCAATAATATTTAGCCTGTGGATTACTTATTACTTACAGATAAAATTTTAAATGTGAGAGATATATATTGACAAAAGTATGTAACCTAATTCAAATTTTCTTAACATCCGAGAAGTTTACAAATTCTTTTCCGCTAAAGCTACTTGACTGGACACCCTGACACTGGCACCTTAGTTAAGGCTACAAGACTGTACACCCTGACACTACCACCTTCGGTGGTAAGTCTTGTAACCTCAATGAAGTAGTAAGTGTCTGGGTGTCAAATCTTGTAGCCTAAACGAAGGAGCCAGTGGCTGTTTGTTTACTCTTGTAGCCTCACTGAAGGTGGTAGTGTCAGGGTGTACAGTCTTGTAGCCTCACTGAATGTGGTAGTGTCAGGGTGTACAGTCTTGTAGCCTCACCGAAGGTGGTAGTACTCATATTTGGTGAGTACTACCACCTTCGGTGAGGCTAGAAGAGTAAACAAACAGCCACTGGCTCCTTCATTTAGGCTACAAGATTTGACACCCAGACACTTACTACTTCATTGAGGTTACAAAACTGGACACTCAGTCAATGGCACCTTTACCGAGGCTACACTACTGAACACCCAGACACGGGCACTTGCTATGAGGCTACAAGCCCTGACAACCTAACACTGGCTCCATCGCTGAGGCTACACTACTGGACACCCATTCCTAGTCAACTTTTCTGAGGCTACAAGAATGGAGACCCTGACACTGGTACCTTCGCTGAGGCTTCAAGATTGAACACCCAGTCAATGGAACATTCGCTGAGGCTACAAGACCGGACAACCTGACACAGGCACTTTCGATGAAGCTAAAACACCGGACTTCGTATCGCTGGCAGCTCCGCTGAGCATTCAAGACTGGACACAATGACACTGACACCTTCGTTGAGGCTAAAAGACTGAAGAACCTGACATAGGCACCTTTGCTGAGGTTTCAATAGTGGACACCAAGACACTCAGCTCCATTGCTTAGGCTACAAGAATGGACACTCTGACACTGGCACTTTCGCTGAGGCTACAAAACTGGACACACTGACACTGGCACCTTCACTGAGGCTACAAGACTGGACTCATTGGTCCAGCCTCCTTCGCAGAGGCTTCTCGACTGGATACTCAGACACTGGCACCTTCATTGAAGCTACAAGACCGGACAACCTGACACTTGATATTTTGCTGAGGCTACAAGAGTGGACACCCAGACATTGGCTCCTTCGGTCTGGCTACACGATTTGATACTCGGACACTGGCATCTTCGCTGAGACTACAAGACTGGAAACCCAGACACTAGACACCCTAACACTTGTTCAATCGTTGAGGCTACAATAATGGACACCCAGACGTTCGCTGAGGCTACAAGTCTGGACACCCGGACTCTGGTACGTTCGTTGAGGCTACAAGACTGAACACCCTGTCACTCGAACCATCGCTGAGGCTGCAAGACTGGACACCCAGTCACTGGCACCGTCGCTGAGGTTACAAGACTGGACATCCTGATACTGCCAACTTCGCTGAGGCTACAACACTGGAAACCCATTCTTTTTCTTCTTACATGAGGCTTCTAGACTGAACACCCTGACACTGGCATCTTTGTTGAGGCTTCATGACTGAACACCCTGACACTGGAATCTTTGCCGAGGCTACAAGAGTGGACACGAAACCACTGGCTCCTTCGTTGAGGCTGCAAGACTGCACACCTTGATACTGGTACATTCGATGAAACAACAAGACTTGACTTTTTGACAATAGCACCTTCGCTGAGGCTTTACGACTGGACACCTTGACACTGTCACCTTCGCTGAGGCAACAAGCCTGGATAATCTTACACTGGCACCTTTGCTGAGGCTTCACGACTGGACACCCTGACACTTGCACCTTCGCTGAGGTAACGTGACTGGACAACCAGACACTGATTCCTTTGCTTCATCTACAAGACCGTACACCATGTCACTGGAGTTTTCGCTAAGGCTACAAGATTCGACAAACTGACACTGGCTCCTTCGTTGCGGCAACAAAAATCGACAATCTGACACTGACACCTTTGCTGAGACTAAAAACTGGACACATCCTCTGGAACCTTCGCTGAGGTTACAAGACGGGACACCCTGACACTGGTATCTTGATGGTGTCAATCATGGAATTAACGTGAGACTTGCTAGAATGTTTTATGTATCATTTATACGCTCTGTGATTGACTACAATGGATGTGTGTCCAGTTTTTAGTCTCAGCAATGGTGTCAGTGTCAGACTGTCGATTTTTGTTGCCGCAACGAAGGAGCCAGTGATATTCGAATGAATGTTTTAGCTGCTAAAGAAAACCGATTTGAAATTAAGTTCCTAGCAATACCATCACATGTTGACATCTCAAGGCATGACACTGTTTATATGCTTGCAAAAACAGCCTGTAGAAAACCAGTGGTAGAAATTGATATGGGTGTTTCATTAGCAGTGACAAAGAGAATACTTAAACAAATATCTAATGAAGATCTCACCGACCTAACAAAGTCACAAAGACCGGAGAGTTGTAGCATTAAATATTATGATAGATATCGTGAGGAGACATTCACATATGGGACTAATAGAACAAGAACCCGGCAATGTGATGTTATAGTGGCCAGAATACGCCTGGGATATAGACGTATCTGGCAGCTTTCTCAAAACCCAAATGTCGAGTACACAATGTGTCAACTTTGTGAAAGAGAAAACATGCACTCTCTTGAACATTATATTGTAGAATGTCCCATATTGACTGACTTTCGCCCTCCTGGGCTAAGGTATGCTGAACTGTGTAATTACTATATGAGTACTGGAACACTTGATGATATATTGGACTTGTATCCAAGATTGACCATGTAATGTATCAATTATACAATGTATGTATGTGATGCAACTAAATAACCTGAGCTTGTAAAAGCACCTTAATCACCTTCAGTGATTAAGTTCTTAACTGCACACTAGTTTCTCTATCAGCTATCTCACCCTGTCAGAGTAAAAGAGACAAATGTATGTGAATGCATGTGTGTGTATATATATGTATGTATATATGTATTGTGACGATAATCTCCTTCAAGAGATTGAGCCTGCTCTTCCCTCCACAACTACGTCGCAACAAATATATAAAACTACTATGGAAGAAATGTCCAACAACGACAACAACACCAGCAAGGTTTGCCAGAGAGCAAAACGTATGCAGCCAGGAACACCTGCTCAGACTCAAACCGCCAAACTACCCGTCTTGCTGCCGGCTCCTCTGATTGGTCGTCGGTCGGGCTGCAACTGCACTCCACCCCCCCATACTACTTGATGTCTGGGGCCGCCACGACCTCAGTCCTCAGAATATTCCGTGCTTTCACAGTTAACACTTCTCCCAGCTAGACGTAAGCTTTAGCGTACGTATACTGAGAGAGGTGATAGCTTAAAGCCAATATTCCAGCACCTTTCATATACTTGTCTATTGCACTTCTTGTTATTTTGTCTTAACGTAACTTTTCATTGTGTCATTTAATTATTCTTATTATTTTGATTGATTGATTTTATTATACGAATTTGTTTGACCATTTTATTCATGTTTTAATTTCTTTAACGTAATTAAAATTCCATTGTTAAAATTTACTTGTGTTTTGTGTGTCTTCTCCTTACCTTACCACAGACGAAGTTCCAGATTTTCTATTTTTTTTTATACTATGTGACGAGGCCATACCCCTAGCTTTGAACAGCCGAACACCAACGCGTTACCGTCACATATTATATGTACGTATATATGTGTGTGTGTGTGTGTGTATGTATGTGTATAAAGTATATATGGAAGCTGATCAGACTTACATTTCACTTTTGTAAATGCACATTAATGACACTATGTAAAAGACACATCGAACACTTTATTTAGAGCATACGTCGATCTGTGTATCTATGTATTTACGTATGTAGGTTAGCTTATCATTTTAAAAGCACCGAATCACCTTCTGTGGTTGATTGTTTAATAAACCCTTGAACTATATGTTTAACACATCTCTAACCCTGTCCATGGAGGACAGAAGAAAATGCATATATGCTGGTTAGCATTGTAAATGTGTAGCTACGTCTGTGGTAGAAAATAATAATAATAATAAAAATGGTATCTTCGCTGGGGATATAGGAGTGGACATACAGACACATGCAACTTCGCTGAGGCTACAAGGGTGGGCACCCTGACAGTAGAACCTTAGCTGAGGCTAAAAGTCCGGACACAAGACACAGGAATCCTTCGCTGAAGCTACATGACTCGACACCCAGACACTGGAGCTTTCGCTGAGGATACAAGACTAGACATCCTGACAATGGCACCATCATTGAAGCTACAATACTAGATACTTAGACACTGAAACCTTTGCTGAGGCTACAAGACTTAACACCTAGATACCGGCACCTTCGCTGAGGCTACAGCACTGGACACCCAAACACTGGCACCTCTGCTGAGGCTTCAGGAATGGACACTAAGCTACTGTCACCTTCGCTGAGGCTACAAGACTGGACATCCTGACACTGTCACCTTTGCTTTTTTTTGAGATATATACAAGAGTTGTTACATTCTTGTACAGCCACTAGTACGCGTATCGTTTCGGGCAGGTCCCTGGAATACGATCCCCTGCCGCGAAGAATCGTTTTTTCATCCAAGTACACATTTTACTGTTGCGTTAAACAGAGGCTACAGTTAAGGAATTGCGCCCAGTAAATCCTCCCCGGCCAGGATACGAACCCATGACATAGCGCTCGCGAAACGCCAGGCGAGTGTCTTACCACTACACCACGGAGACTGTCTAAAGCTTGGTCTAAAGGACTTGTCACCCAGATACTGGCTTTTTGGCTGAGACTACAAGACTGGACACCCTGACAGAAAAACCTTCGCTGAGTCCACAAGACTGTACACAATGACACAGGCTCCTTCGTTGAGGAAACAAGACTGGACACCCAGACACTGGCACCTTCGCAAAAGCTACAAAACTGGACACCCTGATAATCGAACCTTCGCTGAGGCTAAAAGGCTTGACACCCAGGAACGGTTACCTTCAATGAGGCTACAAAATTGTACACCGCGACCCTGGCACCTCAGCTGAGGCTACAGGACTGGACACCCAGATACTGACACCTTTGAGGAGGGTGCAAGCCTCCTCGCTGAGGCTGAAGGAGTGGACTCCCTGACACTGGAACCTTCGCTTGGGGCCACATGACTATACACCCATAAACTGTAACTTTTGCTGAGACTACAAGACTGGACATCCTGACAGTAGAACCTTCATTGAAGCTTCAAGACTAGTCACCCATTCACTGAAACCATCGCTGAGGCTTCAAGGCTGGACACCATGACACTGGCTCCTTCACGGAGGCTACACGACTGGATATCTTGACACTGGCACTTTCCTTGTGGGTAAAGGACTGAATACCCTTGCACTGGCACCTTCGAGGAGGTTACAAGTCTGGAAACCAGACAATGGAACCTTTGCAAAGGCTACAAGTCTTGACAACCTGACACTGGCACCTTCGCTGTGGTAACAATACTGGACAACCATTCCTTGTCTCGTTTCGTGAGGAAACAAGACTGGAGACCCTGACACTTGCTCCGTCGCTGAGGCTACGAGACTGGACACGCAGACACTGGCACGTTAGCTGAGGCTTCATGACTGGAACCCTGACAAAGATACTATCGTTAAGACTGCTAGACTGCACTTCCAGACACTGGATCCTATGTTGAGGTTACAAGACAGGACACCCTGACGCTGGAACTTTCGCTGATGCTGCAAGACTGGACACCCTGACACTGGCACCTTTGCTGAGGTATCAAGACTGGATAACCAGACACTGGCAACGTCGTCAACGGGCCTCAGTGGCTAATAAATGACCAGTAGCCTAAACAAGTTACAAGTCACTGCGATCAATGTATCTGACCGCACTGCAGTCCCAGAAACATATTTGACTGTAATAATTGATCACATAAAATCCTCTGGGTTAAAATTTAATCATCGTGGTCCATCATTGTCTACCAGAACAATGTCATCAGGGTTTAAGTTAATTTTGATGTGGGGACTGTTTGCCCCATAATGATACCCCCTCAGAGCAGTTAGGTATTCTGGAGTCCCAAACGTCATTCCACCAACTTATTATTCATGACATGTTTATAGTTCTGAACCAAGTCACCCTCTCTCTCTCTCTCTCTGACATATGAAGGATTTTCTGATTAAGAGGGTTAAAAAGTCCCCCATACATCAGATGAGAAGGACCTAGTGGCTCATGTTGCGAGAGTGGTCTGTTATTGACCTGAGATTCGATTTTAGAGACAAGGGTTTGTAGCTCCTATAAGTCAATCTTTGTAAGTGGAGAGTTTTCCTTAGACGGCGTTTCATTGTGCCCACCATTTGTTCATAGAAACCTCTGTGCCACGGTGCTTTCGGGGGGGGGGGGGGGGTATAAACTTCCAGTGGCACAGCCGTTAATTCAAAGCGGTGTGTACCGATGGATAGTTCCAGACGTCTCTCAGAAATGCTTCCCCTGCCACTAAGTTGGACCAATTGTCTGAGATCATCAATGTGGGGCAGGATCGACGGGCAGCAAACTTGTCTAAAGCCTGTATGCATGCCACAGCACTCATGTCGGGAGTCACTTCTAGATGTACTTCCCTTGTTGTGGGACATGTGAATAGGCAGATGTACGCCTTCACTGGAACTTTGTCCTTAGTGCCTGTTAGTGTTAGCGCACCTGTGTAATGTATACCAGTGGTCTCAAAAGGACAACGGTGAGCAACTCATTCCTTAGAGAGTGGTGGTGGTCATGGAAAAGGACACACCCGAGCGTCGTACCTCCGGCAGATTACACAGGATTTGTTTATGGACTTTACAGTCTGGCGACCATGAGGAAACCAAAACTTTTGTCTTAGGTCGGTCAGGGTATCTAGTATCCCAACACGTAGACCGCAGTGTTTGTGAATGTGTAACACAATTATCCTGCTTACTCTGTGGTGATGGGGAAGAAACATTGGATTTTTTACCTACAGCTCTATTTTGGCAGAGACCCAGATCATTTTCAAGTTTCTTAGGGACGTCCTCAAAATTCATTCCATACATATAGGTTTGGGCCCTTTGTCCCAGTACTTTAAGAAACTAGGGAATTGATATTTGATTCCTATTTTCTTTAGGAAATTAAAAACCCTTTGTGTGACACCTAATAGTTTGCTAAGTTCAGAGTACCGATTACGATCAATTACCTAAGTCCGAGGTGGTTCTGGTTTCTCAGTGGGAGCAGTGACATTGGTCACAATGACTTGTGGCTTTTGTTTATGCCTCTGGTCATTGACTGGCCACTGAGGTCCATTGAAACACATCTCTGTTTTGGTTAATTGCCATAAAGTCAGGCCTCTGGAGGCCTGGATTTTGGATTGACTCTGCAGTCAACTGGATTCTCTTTGGTGGGTACAAATACTCTCGTATTTCCTTAATGGGACTACTCACGTAAGTAGTATTACTACTGTTATTTCTCACACTGCAGTACTGCCTCATTATCTGACCATACCACTCTTTCTTCAAAGTGGATGTTACTTAAAGTTTTTGTCAAATAATGAGCCAATCAACGACCGCTTCTTTAATGATGCCACTCTAGCTTGTGATGTAAGCAGACTTGCCTGCTCCCTGAATAAGCCCCCGTGCCATATGCTTTTCCTGAGGCGTCACAAAACACAAGTAGCTTAATAGGCTGGATAGCCTTTATGGTATTTCGAGGAAACTATAGGGATTCTAGGAAACTTAGATCCGTGGTAAGTTGTTGCGACTTTTCTTGTAAAGCAGTGGTTAGTGGATCATCCCATCCAATTTTGGCTTGCTAGCATTCTTGCATGATCAACTTACCCTTTATTAATATGAGGCTTAATTAATAGTCCCAAGAGGTCGAAAGGCTTATAGACTTGTGATAGTAGTTTCCTGATAGTTAACCACTGCACTGCTCTGCCTTAACCCTCAAACGGCGCAATACATATACGATGGGAGTAATTGTCACTGAATGGCGCACGTCGTACATATACGATTAAAGGTCTAGAACACGATTTTAAAAGCTCTGCGAGTAATAGGGGCAGCTATAGTCCTACAGCACTGCTGTTCAGCTAGTGAACATGGCATCGCCTAAATATGTAACGATATATATATGAACCTGCCATTGTTTAGTGATTATAGTATTAGAGAAGACCCCTGACTGTTATAAAAAGGACCAGGATTTTGATAATAGCAGGATTGTGGTGATAATTAGTGCTGTGCTCTATGGTCGAGGAGTAATGCTGAGGGGAGGGATGAAGGTGGCGTCGTCTTTTGACTCTGTGTGGCCACCTTTTATTGTCTGAACTCACCATACCAGCTAGTAGTTGTTCGCTTTGGTGAACACAAATGTAGATACTTATATATAATGTGTGTATAGAGTGTAATAACAACAATAGGTGTATGTTAGGAGCAGCCATTTTGGTGAGGGCAGTGGCGTCGTCTGTATGACATGTCATGCTATGTAGTGGAGGCCACTATGCTCTTTGGGCAACAAAGACAGTACATATATGACATATTGCCTATAGTCAATATTTGGCATATTAATAAGTACATGTGTGATATATTCCAGGTTATATTTTGTTTTCAAGGTATAATCTCTTCCTACTGATTTGTCATGCACCAGTTTTAGTATTAGGAATTTCCTTTTCAGTTTTATTAAACAATATAGATTTTATACAATATTTGACAATATCCTGAGTTACTTTACAATTTATGTAAAATTTTAGTTTTGTTTTATTATTTTTATAAAACTGTAATATCAATATAGGTATAGGTTAAGTACTCATTGTAATTAAGAAGCAATAGGATAATTATCTTAACATACTAAGAAGGTTAGGTTAGGTCGGTGTTTTCTATTCAGCTTTTCAAGATAAACTCAAATATTCACAATAAATTAGTATGTCACATATGCACTTATTTATAAGCAAGATTTTGACTATAAGCAAGTACGAGAACGGGTTGCGGCACCATACCAGCTTATTTGTACAGTTATGGTGAATAAAATACTTATATATATATATATATATATATATATATATATATATATATATATATATATATATATATATATATATATATATATATATATATATATCTATATATATATATATATATATATATATATATATTTATATATATATATATATATATATATATATATATATATATATATATTTATATATATATATATATATATATATATTTATATATATATATATATATATATATATATATATTTATATATATATATATATATATATATATATATATATATATATATATATATATATATATATATATATATATATATATATATATATATATAAACAAACAGTATTGTTGGAGGAGAAATGTTAGTGTTTCTCGCCTTTAACCAGTGAGGGAGGCAGCTGCCAGCTGACTGTGTGTTGCTACGTCTCTTATTGCCTGAACACACCATACAAACTTAGTTGTACAGTTATGGTGAAGAAAACATGTAGATACTTATGTATAACATCTGTATATAGTAAATGAACGTAAAACAATATGGTGTGTTATGACCCCTTGTAGCCTGGTGGAGCAAGTCTACCCAGTTAAAATTATTCTGCCTTCCCGATCTGATATTAAGAGGTCAGAGAAAGAAATATATAATAAACGTCAGTGAGTAATTTAAAAAAAGCGAGCAGAGGATGAGCATCTGGTAATAAGTGACATGAAATGAGATGTCGATATTTTGGTGATGTGACATAACGCTAGCCGGACGTTGTGACCTCACTTGAGCTATAGCAGTTGTCAGAAATAGTTGTACTTTGTTGATCTCCTGGAAGGAGGAAGAATGTAGTTCGCTGTGTTAGTGTTGGAGCGAAGGCTACTTGTATAGAAATGGAAACTGTTGGGGACTTTGTACACCATTTTTCTGTGATTTGGATATATTAGAGGTGACCTTGAAGTGAGTGTTGGACGTGCCTTTGTGGAACTCTAATTGTGTGTTCCTCCAAGAGGAAGGAAGTAAGCAGGCGTTTCTGTTGATAACCTGCTGGACAACTCTGTGTACACAAGTCAGGACTAGAAGAAGCCTTGTGAAGCAGACCTATAGTATTTTTTTGTGGGCAGCCTGTGTGAGTTCCATGTTGAGGGCCAGGGAGTGAGCGCCCTACTTCATAGATCCTTGCGGTAAGCCTGTTTAATCAGTTGTTAGATTAATTAACTACCAGTGTTAGATCGTATGCCCAGCGATCATAGTGAACATATGTATATGTAGGATAGTGATTTTATTGAGCCGTTGAGTTAGAAGAAATAATTAAAGTTATGGGAACATGCTAGTGGGAGATGTGGTACGTCTGCCCTCGATGGAGGTCAAGGAACGACTGAGGGGCGGCGGCCTCCCCACATTGTCGCGGCCGGGCTGATGCTCCCGTGGCGTGTCAAGATGTTTCCAGCTTGGATTCGTCTTGGATGGCAGAATACCCAACACATTTGGACGGTGTGGAACTCCATAGTGAGGTGTTGGCTTCAACCAGTGTAGGGGAGCTACACGTTTCTTTATGGAATCAATGGAGAAGCATCACAGATGTTGGAGCAGGACTTCGTTGTGCAGTAGATTTAGAGAACAGCAGAAGTGCCTTTCCTGATATTTTGGAGAACCCAGATATACAAATTCAGGAGCCTCTAGGAGCAGAACAGATGTTCATTGAGGACACATGATTGTATAAGGGGAGTGCTTGAATGCTTATTGGCATGTAAGACTCGGTGTAAGGTGAGTGATTGATTTCTTCTTTTGTTGGGGGATACTTATGTAGATGTTTCAGGTATTTCAGCACCAAGCAGAGTTTCATATACTTTTAGGGTTGGGAATACAGTATTGTAGTGATAGGATTTCAGCCTCAAGCAATGAGGGAGTAGTAAGTGTGTAGCCAAGAGTTGTGGAGAAACTTTATATGGAGAGTTAGTGAACCCAGGAAATGATTTGGAGTGTAACTGTGTTGTAGCAGCTTAGAGTGTTGTATGGAAATGTTCTATTTCGTATGTCATGTATTATGTACGTTTTCTTTGTATATTAAATGTTTTATATATGTTAGCTGGTTTTTGCTCTTGTCCTGGTGAGGTTTCCCAGAAAGCGCGAGAGAGAGAGAGAGGGGGGGGGGATCACGGCTGCGGATAGGGTGACAGTAAACACTAATTAACAAAAGGGGGATTTAGGAGATCATTCCAAACCAGGGGAATGAGGGGAGTCACGGCAGCTTGAGTAAGGTGTGTACACAAGACAACGAGGCCAGTTTTGGAGCCGCATCCCTAAGTAGGTGATGCTGAACCCTTCTCCAAGATCAAGACACGTACAGGGTGGTCTCCTGGGTAAATTGCAAGCACTCCAGTCTCCATTGCTGGGCCAATGACGGTAGCGGGAGTGTGGCTACCGAGGTCGACTGTTTGTTCTGTCAAGGAGTGGTTGAGGATGCTGTCTGCCTGTACTTAAGTAACAGTCTAGTGCAACGGCTAGAGATGCCTTTTGGGTTTAAATTCCCAACCCTCTTCCAACAGGTGGGACGAGGAATAATGTCACATGAGATGTTGAGTGAGCGAGTGGCTGGCCGGTGTCGTGGCCAATCCTCGTTGCTTTTTGACTCACAATAGCAAGTTAGTGGTTCGTTATGGTGAGGAAAGCATGCAGATACTTATATATAACGTGAGTATATAGTGTAATAACAGCAAAAGTATTTGTTTATTGTTTTATGAACATAATTGAATCACTAATATGCACACAATAATTCTGAATATAGCGATGGCTCACCCATTTTATTTAATAAAAATGTTACACTAAACACTATTGAATAATATTTCTGCAAAAAACTAAGTCAAAATCATAGACATTGAAATATTTAGGTAATAATATCTTTGTGGCAACTCCCGCCTGACAGCTGGGGCGGGAGTTAAATATCCGAAAGTGTTAAATACCCTTTCTTGATTACTTATATGTTGAAAATATCGCACAAATGTACTTACTTTGGCCGTAGTGGTGTCCAAAAAAGGCGTGTGACGTCATGGCTCGGTGGTTGCCTATGGTAGTGGCCAACCCGTCCTCGCAAATTTAATAAGTCAATATTGACTTATTAGTTGCGTGCATAGGTGACATACTAAATATAATAGTTTCCCTTGAAAAGCTTCATAGAAAACACCGCCTTACCTAACCTACTTAGTATGTTAAAATAAGCATCTTATAGCTTCATAATTACAATTGTTACTTAACCTATTATAGGTATAGGTTAGGTAATAATTGTAATTACGAAGCAATAAGATGCTTATCTTAACATACTAAGTAGGTTAGGTAAGGTCGGTGTTTTCTATGAAGCTTTTCAAGGGAAACTATTATATTTAGTATGTCACCTATGTGTAACACGGGTTAGGGTTCTCTTCTTAACTTTCCTTCTTCTATTCCCCCTCTACCTGTATTCTTACTTTTTATTCTCTACCAGGGACTCCAAAACTTTTACCGAAGCCAACTCCACGCCACGTGGTCCTAAGACGATTGACCGACTTAGGATTCTACAACCCGTATGACGTGACCTAGGCTATGAGCAAAACCCTAGAGTCGCCTCCGCCGCCACCACCAGACCAGTAACACAGCAATGATCGAGGTCTGGATCGATCATGCGAATTAATCAACCTTGGGGCTTGATCCCCACTATAACCGTTGACCTTGTGTGTGGAATAAATTACACGGTAATGATGAATTCCGATTTGATGTTAGAATCGGCGCCCAATTCAACTCTACCTCGTGTGGACCACGTGACCAGGACAAGTAAACATAACCAAATGGAAACAATAAAAATGCAAAATATTAACTAATTAATTTATTAAAAGAAAAACTAAAACAAAATCTAAATATGTTCACTCCCTGTCACTTTAACACTCCCTACTTGACCTGAATAGCAAATGAGAAGACTATCCCTATAATTAACAATAGCAACTATACCTCTACGTTTTACCAGCTGAAGATGTTGGGCTGGTCTTGGGAGAGGTAAGATGGGGTGACCTCTCCCAGTAGATCTGGAGTCCACACTGATCTGTCCTCGTCTGGTCTAGCCCAGACTAGAGCCTTGTATTGTTCCGCATAGACTAAGTTTTACCAAGTTACTTAGCCAGGTTTAAGTTATAACAATTAACCTCTGTTGTACTTAATTGATCCAGACTGGTTGAATTATTTTACTGAAATTAAATTACACAAGCATCTAACGGCAGAGTTGTTCCCGATCCCCAAAATGGTTAATTGAACTTTGAGAAATAGTAGACGTGTCAACCCTGATGACCTATGACCGCCGGTCACTGCGCCTTACAACTTAGATCTGATTCGTGACGTCACTGATGGTGACTTAAACTCAATAATTAGAATACTCTTGATATTGTACCCATTACTATTATACAATACAATTTTAATACAAAATGAATAAAGGCTAATTTCTCTAAATTACTGAATACTATAGGATGGTTCATTATACAAAACTATGAACAAAGATGCCCGCCATTTGTGACTCAGACCTGCTAATCCCCAGGGGAATGTGCGTTGAGAGGTCAGGTCCCTACCCGAACTTCTGGAACCTTCTGGAATAATTCTTACAACAGCCTAGTTTGTTACAACCCCCCCCCCCCCCCCCCGCACAAGCACTTAGTAAACCTTGTTAATTTGTTAAAAAATCACGAGGTTTAGTATCCAAACCCAGAATTCAACTCATGCCACAAACAAAAGCTAACCTAACTAATAAAATTTGACAATTAATAGTCCAACATCATAATAAATATGTTCACATTTCATAAATTTCTCAGCTGTCAACTGACAGCAATCCTCCAATATCAGGAAACATACATCCTATCCTTACTGACATAGCTAAATAACATGTCCCTACTCTACCATCAAAGACTAGCTATTAAACTCTCTTGGCTCTTCACTAGCCAAGTCCATGTGTCCTCTAGAGCCGGCCACACCGTGCTCAATCAACCATTAAAGTTATATCTTCAGACTGAACTTTCAGTCATCCGGGAGCGTACTACGGAACTATCAAGTTCACCTCCGTGTACTACCCACTCCCCACTCAATTTCAACCTTGACATGCTAAGGAACACACCTAATGTTTATTACATGTATCTAAAAATATAAAAAAAAATTCCTATACTATATCACAGGTTTCAGCTGACTGTACAGCCAAGTGTTCTCACTCACTAGAAGTGTCAATGTTTATATTGGTCCGCCTCTCCTGTGTTCAAACATTCTGAAAAAAATAGCACAACATAATTTTCCATAATTGTTTGTTCTGGGCTGAGACAATTACACAGGGGCTTCGATTTTGATTACTGACCAATTTATAGAGTAAAATTTTCATATATACCAGAATTATTTTACATCTGTTTTTCAACATTTATAAAGTATTGATTCTAAATCTGTTTTTCAACATTTAAACAAAAGTGTCCAGATATTCTTTACACAGATGTTCAGAGCCACTTTGTTGTTTGTATCAATTGTTCATATTGAGTAATCGAAAGAAAAAAAAATCGATGCTGCTGGATGCTGAATGTAGTCGCTGACGATGACGGTGTCGATCTTGCTTCTCCCCATGTGTAGACATCAATACCTGGTCCTCTTGTACTCCCATCCGGTACTCTTGAATGACGACAGAGTGTAGTAGAGCGGAGTGCCAAGTGACAGCTGTAGAATACTGTTACTTCGGCCATTAATCTTGCTCTCGACAGTCCACACGCCTTCATATCAATCACAGTTCACACGGCAGTCTTGATGTTAAACTTGTCGTCGCAGATGGCCACAGCAGAGCAGGACTGGATGTACCAACGGTGTCTCTTAGCAGGAGTGGTGTCAGAAGGTCGTAGAGGCGGGTTGCTTGTTTGCAGAACAGGTGAATCTCGTCTTCCATCATTGCTCACGTCATCTCCGGCGTTTCTTGATGTTACCAGGTTACTAGGCCGTAAACACCAACTGTGTATACCCTCGTACCGCCGACGTTAGGCCAAAGGAGACAATTTTGCGACCTTCTATTGGCGAGTCCCGGTACTCTGTAGGGAAACCGTGCCTTCCACCTGTGACCGCCTTAGTTCTGCTTTCTTGTTACTTCAGATGACGTAATCATTAATCTTCCGGCGAAATTCTTGAGTACTGCTACGTGCTTTCCATTTCTTGACCTCTCCTTCAACACTGCTGGAATGGCTGCAGTCTTGATGACGCAGCAGGTGGGTAGTGGTGATCTCGAGACAGCTACCCCGGCGTTGTATGGCACCTCCGGTGACTGCTATAATGTGGACAGCTCGCTGGCCCTGACAACCTCGTTAGTGACGTGAGGCGTCGGCCGGGTGACTCTTGGACAGTCACTCATCCCCAAACTAACTGATGTATGGGTTACTGGGTCTGGTGGGGGGAGGGCTTTGTGTAACGTGCCTCCCCCCTCGGTCTTTACAGACAAGGGTTCACGTGTGGCTGGAACAACTGGGTCGGTGTACCAATCAGACCTGGGAACTGACAGACACAACACAGCGGAAGCATAGATATACTCTGGGTTTGGTGGAGGTGGAACCCCAGAGCACGGTAAAAGTTGCTACCTGAGTCAAGTATAGACATAGTACACCTCATTGCCTTTACAGGAAAATCTAATGAATACTAAATTATACTAACCAGGGAAGTTACTTTACTGTACAGCGCGAGATCTCGTCACCATAGGGTGGCGAGACTGCACCTGACTACTGATGAGCGATGACAGAGGGTCATCCTCATCTTCTGACTCGTCGGTGAAGCCATGAGTCAGCACTGCTGAGTCAGGAACTAGACCCGCTGAAGGCAGTTCTAATTCCTCTCTAGCATGATAATGTTTCAATTTATTCACATGAATTGTCCTTTCCACCTGGTCCTCGAACACTCATTTTATAACAAGATTAACCGGCCCCGCCCTTTTAATTACTCTATATGGTCCTCGCCACCTCGGAGCTAGTTTCCTGCTCTGATTGGTGGGCGCAGCCTCATTCACTCTCAATACGAGGCTTCCTTCCTTCAACTCAAGAGGGCGCACTTTCTTGTCATAAAAATGAGCATACCGAGTCCGTGCCGCCTTGGACGCTTCAGCTGCAATATTCCATGCATTTCTCATTTTTCCAAGGACCTCTGAAGGATAGTCCTCCCCGTATGCAACATTATGTCTGTTAAGCAGACCTGAGGGGAAATTGCATGAATTACCAGTAAACAAATGAAGTGGTTGGGTGTTAATTGATTGGTGGATGGCAGTATTCAAGGCGAACTGAACATAGGGTAGGTGTTCATCCCAGGTGTTTGCATCATGTTCAGCAAGGATTGCAAGCATATCCTTGACTGAACGATTAGTCCGTTCCGTCATTCCGTTTGCTTGTGGGTGGTAGGCCGTTGTAAAAGCCGAAGTTGTCTCTAAAATCTTACAAACTTCTCTAAATATATTCCCATTGAATTCTTGACCCTGGTCAGAGACTAAAACTTTAGGAGGTCCGAATACAGTAACGAACCTACGCAAGAACGCATCTGCAACCGTACGAGAATCCTTCTGAGGTAATGCAGCTAGTGTAGTGTATCTAGACAGATGGTCAACTAGCACCAACACATATCTGTTACCTGAATGACTGTGGTGTAAATCAATCAGATCGGCCCCCACACGATCTAACGGTTCACGAATTTCAGGAAATTCCTGAAGTGGGGCTTGTATCTTAAGGGTGCCTTTCCTCCTCTGGCAACGAGGGCACGACTTCACGAAATTGATTACCTCAGAAAGTAATCCTGGAAAATAAAATAGAGACTTTGCTTTTAAGTGGGTTTTAAAGATCCCCGGATGCCCTGCAATTTTAGAAGCATGCGCAAGCTTTAACGCTGATGACCGCAACGCGTCCGGAATAACTAGCTGAAATACTGCCCTATCATTCTGGCTATTAACATAATACAGGACGCCCTGTTTCATCTCAAAATCATGAATAGGTAACTTCTTTTTCTTTTTCGGGTATTTTCCTCCCTCTAAATACTCAATAATCTCTTTCCATCTAGGCTCGCTCATCTGGTATTCTCTCATGTTATCCGATGGAATAGTTTCAATATTTTCATTAATCTGAACTGCCGCTATATTTCTACTTAGCGTGTCTGGCACAACATGGGCTGGACCAGGCTTGTACAAGATCTGGAATGAGTGGGCCGAAAGTTCGTGAGACCAGCGTGACATTCGTGGGCATTTCGTTCGCTTTTTAAATATGTGTGTTAATGATCTATGGTCTGTGTAGATTACAAAATGCCGCTGAAATAGGTAAGGCTCGAAATACCTAACTAATTCTACTACTGCCAGTGCCTCCCGATCCGTAGCTGAATAACGAACTTCAGGTCCTTTGACCTTCCTACTGAAATAGGCTACTGGATGGGGTAAATTATCCGCATCTCGCTGAATTAAGCACCCGCCAATAGCTATACCGCTGGCGTCAGTGTGCACTTCCCACTCTTTCTCAAAATCAGGAATAGCCAATACCGGTGTCGTGATTAGTTGGTCTTTCAGTTTGCGATAGGCCTCGTCATGTTCAGATTTCCACACAAACTTCGCATTTTTCTTTGTCAGATCAGTCAGGGGTGCTGAAATGCCAGCGAAACCTTCAATATGACGACGAAAATATCCGGCCGCCCCCAGAAACCTGCGCACGTCCTTTGCTGTCCTTGGAGTAGGCATGTCAGCAATGGCGCGGCAAGAATCTGGGTCAGGTCGGATACCGTCTGGGCTCACCTGGAACCCCAGAAATTTGAATTTCTGAGCCGCCAGGGTGCACTTCTGAACATTCAGCCTGAAACCTGCCTGATCTAACAACTTCAAAGTCTCAGTCAAGTCCTGTAGGTGTTCCTCAAACGTCCTGGAATATATCACAACATCATCCAGGTACGCTAAAGAATGCCTACCCAGTACCGGACTAAGAATGAAGTTGATGGCCCTCTGAAACGACGAAGGCGCTGTCTTCAAACCAAACGGCATCCTACGGAATTGATAAGTGTGCCTACCATCCGAGAATGCTGTTTTTTCCCTATCCTGTTCTGCCACCGGGATCGCCCAATACGCCGATTTTGCGTCAAGAGTTGAGAAATACTTAGCAGCACCAAATTGATCTATTATCTCCTGTATTCGGGGCAACGGATACACATCACCCTTAGTTAGTTCGTTCACCTTCCGGTAGTCAACACAGAAACGATAACTACCGTCCGGTTTCCGAACTAGCACAACAGGAGAGAGCCACGGTGACGTACTAGGCTCTATCACGCCCTGTCTCAACATTTTCTGGCACTCCTCCCTGATAATGTTCTTTGCCTGTTCTGGCAACCTCCACTGTCTTGTGTACACAGGCAAATGGTCACCAGTTGGAATGGTATGCTCGATCTTATCAAGGAGACCAATCTGGTCATCCTCTGTCGCAAACAATTTCGGGAATTTTCGTAAAACTCCTCTCAGTGCCTTCCTATCCGCCTGTGCAACATGTTGCAAATCAAGTGCTGAAATTAATTTTTCTACTTCCTCTACATTCTGTGCAACATCTCTCGTCTCGTATTTTACTTTGGATGGTGTTTTAGTGTTCAGCATGTTCAGTGCACTACATTGTGCAGTGACGGCTGGCGTCTCAGCTGACTCATGGTGAAAGATTTCTGTGTCCTCCACCATGGTTCCCTGAGATACCCTATCACCTGCCCTGAAGCGAAAAGTCTTATGTGAAAGATTGACAACTGGAATGAGTGCACCTTTATCGAGCACTACAACTAAGTGATGAGGAATTAATAAACTATCACATCTCCCAGCCACCTGAAGGGTGGTACCTGGTTGTATGTGACGTTCCACGGCTACTTTAATAAATTTAACAGAATGTGGTGGGCAACTCTGTTTGGTCAATGCATGCAATGCGCATGACCTCTTAACTGTGTCTGGAAGAGACTTAAAAATCAATTTTGGATAGTGCGCATTATATTTCAGCTTCCGTTTAATTGAAGCTACAACTGGGGGATGGTCGATCATCTCCACTGGGTAGGAAGTCTGTCCCAACTGCAACCTGCAGTTCCTAGCCCCTTTTTGAGCAGACAAGGAATAATCAAATCGCGACAGAAAATCAGTTCCCATTAAGATGTGACCAGGAAAATCAAGGTTCTCTACGATCGTACATGTGTGAGGCTGCAATTCCCCATCAATCTCAAAATTAACTGTACCTTGACCTACGATCTCAATCTTTTCCCCATTGACTGCTGTTAATGTCTTTGCGCAACGTTTAAGACGTGCATACCTAAAATTGCTGAAGGCTGACTTTTTAATTACCGTCGCCTGGCTTCCTGTATCAACAAAAGCTGTCAATCTCACACCTTCCACTTTCACCTCAAAAGTAGGCCTAGCATCACTAGGCGCCTGCTTTCATGCTTTCGTAGGAGTGACTTCACAGTCCCTCTGTATATGCCCGCGCATCCCGCAGGAGTAACACCTCCGCGGATCTCTGTTGTTACCCCGCGCAGGGTGGCTCGAACTTGCAGCTGAGGGCTGCTTCCCGCCTGATGAACCCGCGCCACAGTTACTCGGCTTGGCTCCCTCGCCTTTACTTAACGCCTCTACGTGTGGCGACAATTGAGTGCCCGGCGTCTCCGTGCGCATCTGCCTGTCTAAGGCTGTGGCGGCCTGGGGATGGGGTTGAGGTATGGTGTGGGTGGCCTCGGGGTGGGGTGTGGATTGAGGTTGGGGTGGGTATGGGGTGGCCTGGGGTTGGAATGGGTATGGGGTGGCCTGGGGTTGGAATGGGTATGGGGTGGCCTGGGGTTGGAATGGGTATGGGTATGGGGTGGCCTGGGGTTGGAATGGGTATGGGTATGGGGTGGCCTGGGGTTGGAATGGGTATGGAGTGGCCTGGGGTTGGGGGAAGGGTTGGTATGGGAACTGAGGATGGGGTTGGTATGGGAATTGAGGATGGGGTTGGTACGGGAATTGAGGATGGGGTTGGGGTTGTTGTAGTGGTGGATGAGGTGTACCTGAGCGGTCCCCAGTGGTGTCGGAAGAGGTGCTGTCCTCTACACTTCCACTCCCACTGGTCCCTACTGACTGGTCACTGTCTGGGTTAAACATTTTCTGTGATTCCTGGTGTGCCATGTTTCTTCTAAACTACCCTTTAGTACACCCTCGACCCGGACTCACTACAACCGTGATCTTACACAAATAATAAAAACAAAATCACAACTCTTTTCCAAGAAACAACTACTAAATTCCCAAAGTAGGAAACAACAATTAATCGAGAGAATCGCTGAAGTGAATCCAATGAATGAGTGTCTGCCCCGCACTGGTGTCTGACCGTGAAATATCCCGCAGTTCTATTACCGACACCTAAGTCCTTTACGTTAAAAAAATTGAGGAATCTAATTTGTATAAAACAATTTAAATGATAACGCAACTAACGCGCAGCACTCGTGATGGATTAATAAAGAATATTTACCGTACTTGAATGCTAAGCGCGCTTGAAGTGAGCAGCGTGGCCACTGATGACTGTTGGAGCGGGACCAGTTGCGCTGAAAAAAAACTAAGTCCCGTGCTTTTTCGCTTAAACGCTGAAAAATCCAAATTTTTGTTCTGAAGGAAAATAACTAGTTTTACGTTAATAAACCGCTCTAGCGATTGATATAGACACCCAGGACATATATTTGCTTACCAAAGATTGAATTTTTATAAAAAAAAACTGCGTTTTTACTCAATTGCTGGACTCTGCCAATTTTTCTGACTCCGAGGGAAAAATATTCTATCACCCCAAATATCACAAAACTCCTTTAATTCACCAAAATTTGGGTTTCTCGTTCCCAGATATAAATAAGTTAGTATTTACTACTGACGTTGTATACAGAACAATACTGACACATCGGGCGGTTTCAACACTCACTAATTCGAATTTTCGTCAAAATCCGAGATTTTCACCTCAAATGGACTCTGACAAAATTACGACACGATTTTCTCGAAAAATAACTAAATTCGGTAAAAATGTAATTATCACTGTTTAATGCTTACGGACAGAATTTCGTCCCTTGCGCGCACTAGAGAGTAATACTGACCTCAGAATATACACGAGACATGAAAATTAGAATTTCCGCCAAAAAGTCAGATTCTAGCCCAAGCTGGACTTAGAAAATTTTCCACCTACGTGTCTGTTTCTACCAAAAAATTCTAAGTCTAAAAAAACGCAATTCTACCGTCTTACTGGTAACACTAGAATAATATCATCCGCATCGACTGGGGAATCCTAATGATACCCAGATCATATACATGACCCGCGAATACAGTTAATTACAGTTAACGACTTTCCGACATTGACTTAGCCAAAAACTTATCCCAAAATACTTAGAAATATTCCACGGACTCTATTAAACATTTACACGAAAATTACTATCCCTTAAACTCCTTCACTTATCTATCGTGACCAACATATAGCCCTAAGTCCAGAGGGTTAACTACGCTCTAGAACCAACACCTCTGACTTAGACTAATACAACAGGGAATAGCAAAACTTAATGTACGCACTTAGCCTAATATGCAAGAAAATGCTAAACACGTGGAGAAAAATTTAACCGGGGATTGAATGTAAGGAAAAAAAAAATAATCTATAGAACAACGCAAATAACAGGAATTACTTTATAAATTTAAGTATACTTAATTCAAAAATGCACTCGACTTAATCTTATAATTACTCCTACCGGCTCGCCGTACCACACCTAGCCTAGGGGTCTCGACCATGTAGGTTCCAACAGAGCGACACGCAGCTTTCAGCAACAATTATGACTAGGGACGACTCAACCTCCCCTAAGTGTGCGATCACTTAGTTGTTGAATCGCTGCTAGGTAGGTTACTAGTCCGTCCCTCGGAGGCCGCAACGCCCTTCACGGATTACGTTTTTCCTAGCGTTTTGGGTCGTCTAACAACGCCCTCGGACTATCTACTGGTGTCCCACAGATATATCCGCCCAGACAGCCCACAAGGAACTGCTGTTGAGAGTATGGCGGCTCCCAACACCTCTGAATTAATTGCAATGGGTCGAGTATGGTACCAAGTCCAATCAACTCGGAGCGGTCTCCTTTTCAATAAATCTTAACAGCCTAATCTTACTAACTAAACCTTAATCATATCAGCCCGCATGACCCAAGATTCGCCAATCCCCACTCAAACGCACTGTTGTGAGGCGCACTGCTAATCCTGGCCCGCGGCTGTCTCCTTAGCATCCGCGCACGTGTTCGAATGGCTAGACGCGTGAGCCTTTCAACAATTTCCAACAAAATTGTTGAAACCACCGCTGTGCACCATTGTAACACGGGTTAGGGTTCTCTTCTTAACTTTCCTTCTTCTATTCCCCCTCTACCCGTATTCTTACTTTTTATTCTCTACCAGGGACTCCAAAACTTTTACCGAAGCCAACTCCACGCCACGTGGTCCTAAGACGATTGACCGACTTAGGATTCTACAACCTGTATGACGTGACCTAGGCTATGAGCAAAACCCTAGAGTCGCCTCCGCCGCCACCACCAGACCAGTAACACAGCAATGATCGAGGTCTGGATCGATCATGCGAATTAATCAACCTTGGGGCTTGATCCCCACTATAACCGTTGACCTTGAGTGTGGAATAAATTACACGGTAATGATGAATTCCGATTCGATGTTAGAATCGGCGCCCAATTCAACTCTGCCTCGTGTGGACCACGTGACCAGGACAAGTAAACATAACCAAATGGAAACAATAAAAATGCAAAATATTAACTAATTAATTTATTAAAAGAAAAACTAAAACAAAATCTAAATATGTTCACTCCCTGTCACTTTAACACTCCCTACTTGACCTGAATGGCAAATGAGAAGATTATCCCTATAATTATCAATAGCAACTATACCTCTACGTTTTACCAGCTGAAGATGTTGGGCTGGTCTTGGGAGAGGTAAGATGGGGTGACCTCTCCCAGTAGATCTGGAGTCCACACTGATCTGTCCTCGTCTGGTCTAGCCCAGACTAGAGCCTTGTATTGTTCCGCATAGACTAAATTTTACCAAGTTACTTAGCCAGGTTTAAGTTATAACAATTAACCTCTGTTGTACTTAATTGATCCAGACTGGTTGAATTATTTTACTGAAATAAAATTACACAAGCATCTAACGGCAGAGCTGTTCCCGATCCCCAAAATGGTTAATTGAACTTTGAGAAATAGTAGACGTGTCAACCCTGATGACCTATGACCGCCGGTCACTCCGCCTTACAACTTAGATCTGATTCGTGACGTCACTGATGGTGACTTAAACTCAATAATTAGAATACTCTTGATATTGTACCCATTACTATTATACAATACAATTTTAATACAAAATGAATAAAGGCTAATTTCTCTAAATTACTGAATACTATAGGATGGTTCATTATACAAAACTATGAACAAAGATGCCCGCCATTTGTGACTCAGACCTGCTAATCCCCAGGGGAATGTGCGTTGAGAGGTCAGGTCCCTACCCGAACTTCTGGAACCTTCTGGAATAATTCTTACAACAGCCTAGTTTGTTACATATGCACACAACTAATAAGTCAATATTGACTTATTAAATTTGCGAGGACGGGTTGTAGTTGCCCATGACGTAGACTCCCGGAGGCAGTCGAGCGCCAGATTCAACAAGCGGAAGTTACCACCATTTTTCTTTTCACTATTACTGCACAATTACAAATGCATTTCTTTTGTGTTTTTTCTGGCAAATCCTATGTATATTGAACACGTTTACAATATTCAGACAGTAGAACATCCGTACTGTTCAAAGAAACTGTGTTACATATATCACAAATGTGGCCACAAACATTGTTCATATTTTCTATATTTAATGTTCAATTATATACGTTTTCAACTTATTTACACACTGTACACTGTCACAGACTATATACATTCTCTACCAACACACACTTAGAACTGCAGAAGTTTGTGATAATCAGTGAAGCAGTCAATGGGGCACAAGGGTAACTTTGTACTCAACGCACCAAGTGCAGATGGATCTTCGCTTCTGTTCCCTACGTTGCGTGTTCTTGCAAACAACGCAGACACATTTACCTTTTTCCCGTGTGCCGGTGCATGGCATATAACCAAGCTTGTGTACAGGCAGAATTTTCTTACCCATTAGTCTGTCAGGAACTGTGTGAGGCATTGTTGCTGGCACCCCCACACATCACAACAGTTCCCTCCAACCATACTTCACGAGTAGTTGTGACGTTAGCGCAACACTGAATGTACGAATAAATGGTCTATCCGTAGTCCGTATATCCGTATATTAATTTCACAAGATACATGTTAAAACAGTTCAGCACTGCAACGTCAATGAGGTGGAAATAAAATGTTTTCTTTCACTTCACATATTTTTGCACGCACTTGACTGCACCAACCATCATGGCACATTTATATACTAAGCACATATTTACATTGTGGTTAATGACCCAATCAGGTTTATTCATTGGCAACTTTGTTGCAAAGTTAACTTTGCCACTCTCCAACATGGCACCAGTGTGAATAGTTATCAACATATTCACCTCGTGTCTGTCCCTCCAGCGCACTGATAACATTTGATCACACATTCGCAGCTGGCATTTACCCACTGCAATGTCAATGCCAAACACTGGCATTTTCCTCCTGTGGGTCTTGACAGTGCCACATACGCCTGTGGTGTGGTCAAGGAGGATTCTGGTCAGCAAGAGGCTGGTATAGTAGTTGTCAGTGTACAGGATATGCCCTTTGTTCAGCATTGGATCCATGAGTGTTTTCACGACATTGTCTGAGAACCCGTGTGGATCTTGACTTGGTATGTCAAAGTATGTACTTGAATGCAATATCATGTCCATGACAATACCAGTTTCGCAGTCACATGGCACGAAGAACTATAGTCCAAACGTGTGCTATTTTGATGGAATGTACTGCTTGAACGCCAGTCGTCCCATGTCCCAAGAGGACTAGCAATTCACCTACCACGACATCCTGTGCTGGTACAAAATAGTCACGGAATTTTCCTCTCAAATCACTAAATACCTAAATACCGACGCGTCTTTCCACAGTCTGTCGTGTCTGTCTTCATTAACATTGTTCTCAAAGTGCAGGCCCCTAAGAAGCCGCAGGAACCTATCACGTGACGTGACATGTACCTGTTGAACATGGGAGATGGAACAAGGCAGTAGTGTAAAGTGCGACTAGAGCGACGCGCGCCACCTGCCCAGGTGGCACTCATGAGTGCCATCTGGGCAGGAGTGGCACGTCGCTCTAGTCGCAGCGCGTCGCTCTAGCCACAGGGGGTTTTTGGGGGGATTTTCCCGGAAGTTTGGCGCGTTTCAGACGCGTATAAGCGTCTGGTGTTATGGTATGTGGTCAGGAACGAGGGGGAGTCATGTTGTTGGATGCCAGGTGGTGCGCGTCGCTCTAGTCGCAGCACGTCGCTCTAGTCACAGGGGGTTTTTGGGGGGAATTTCCCGGAAGTTTGGCGGTCTTGAGTGATGGGTGAGCAGGTGTATCGCATCGCTCTAGTCGCAGCGCGTCGCTCTAGTCACAAAGGGTTTGGGGTGAATTTCCGGGTAAGAAAATACAAGGATAAGAGTGGAATATGAGGAAGGAGTAAATGAATATGTATGTGTGTGTTTGTCATAGACTTAAACCTGTGTGATGATAATAGTTTGATGATCGTGAGTAGAGGTTGAGGGGATCCAAAATAGTGGATATGTTGTTTGGGGAGGGGGAGGGGGGAGGGAGAGGAGAACCCCCATACCTGAGAGGAACGCCTGGACGTCCATTAGCTTCCCCCTACAGGAAGTCGTAAGTGTGAGAGGAGGGTAAGAGAGAGAGAGCAGCGGCCTCCTGTGGAAGTGACCCATTTACCTTAAAGGGTTTTCGTTGTCTTAAGACCAGACTTGGAGCTGTTCATCCCGCCACGGTTCCCCATACACTGCGATTCCAGTAAGGAGGGGAGCGAGGTCATACTCCTTCCGACAGACCCGCACCTGTCAGCCATCAATCACTTCTCATTTGACCCGGGGCATTTCACTCCCCTCACACACAAACGCCCCGTTAGTTCCCTGCGAGACTTCATCCGCTACAAACACACTCACCATACAGCTCCATGTCATGGAAAGGCGAAGCTCTACAGCCTGCATGAAATGCGGAGTGTTTTATATTCCATCAGCAAATCAACTGTGTCGGCTGCAATGCGCAAGCTGTGAAAAACCGCCCCTAGGACATTACGACATCAAATGCAAGCGATGTCAGCAGATTTTCTGTGATAACCGTGAGTGTTATTCTTATTTAATATTCCACAGTTCATTTTATGGCATCCACAGGTGGAATATCGCGTGTGTAAACTACTATAGTGTGAGAATATTTACTCATTCGGGCTATTACATTCCACACAGTTAAATATGTTCTTTCGAATTTCAGTTTACAAAACCGTGAAGTGTCCTTATTGCTCACCTGCCCCGCGAGGAGGTCATCGCCGGAATGAAACATCACATAAACGTAGGTAGCATATAAAAATATACTTCTCGTATCTGTATTTCATCCACTTGCAAGCTAACACACATGCATAATAAACATATTTTTCCCCATTCACCCGTGCGGAATATCATTTGTTCCATTTCAGGTTATAATCCATACCTTAATCGACGGAGGGAACAGATCGACGTCATCGAGCCTATACCCCATTCCTCACACACTGAGCTAAGGAGAGCAGATCTCACTCGCGGGCAGTCACAGCCCCTTCATCAAGGTCAGCCACGCTGCCAGATGGGGGGCTACGAGACCATATCTCATCCTGTTAACACAATGTTACGGATTCATACCCACTCACCTGCTCAATCCCTTCACCAGGACATAAGTAAGTTAATACTGTCTTATTTCAGTCTATTTCCTAAACATATTAATTCCCACTAGTCTGTTCCCTCACCTCATAATATATATATATATATGCTTTCTAGAGATAATATGTTTTTCTTTTTTTTACAGACGACACACCGCTGTGCATAGATTTGGCATCCAGCAGCGCTGAGAGCAGTGGCTGTTAGAGTGACACAGCAGAGTTGACTTTACCCACATCCGGCTCTCACAGGGAGGGGAGGGCTCGTTCATGCGCTCACTCAACCCCCCGTTCCTCCCCCAGCCCCATACCCCAATCAATCAGCGACAGCAGCAGCAGCAACAGCATCAGCAGCAACAGCATCAGCAGCAGCAGCAGCAGCAGCAGCAGTGGTGAGAACCGTACCATTATCATCACAGACAGTGACTCAGACGACAGCTCAGCAGACCGTGACCTTGACTCGCAAGCGTCTGTCAATTCTGTCTTGTTAGCACCGTCTGGCGTAATAGCTGACCAGGCACTCTCCCCCATTCATCTCGGAGGGGGATTATCGCCACCCCCCACCCCTCCCAGCCCTCTCCCATCACCACCTCGCTCTCCCTCTCCTCCACCGGCCCTAGAAATTCAACCTCAGCTGCTGGATCGAATTGATAACTATAACGGCAGTTATGTCCGGC